>NW_007739372.1:2716-4245 GCF_000696425.1 Galeopterus variegatus | reverse complement strand
GAAACTCACATACACTGTTGGTGAGAGCATAACTGTGATCGAGGCATAAATACAACTAAAGCCAATTTGATGCTGAACTTTTGGAATTGAAGTACAAAAGGAAGGAAAATAAATGTGTTAATAACTGTTTTCACTACTGTGTACATCACTGTTTCACTAAGGCATTTGGAACTATAATATTCAATTATCTACACCTAAAGTAGATGACACAGGGCCGGCCCGTGGCTCACTTGGGATGGGAGAGCGTGGTGCTGACAACACCAAGTCAAGGGTTAAGATCCCCTTACCGGTCATCTTTAAAATAAATAAATAAATAAATAAAAATAAAGTAGATGACACAAAACCATTAAAATCATAGAAATAACTCAATACTCTCCAAATCTTTAGTCCAGATTACATAAAATTATAAACAAAAATTCCATTCCCTTCCAGAAAGCTAGAAGAAATTAATCTGGATTCTGCGATTAACTGAAAACGTAAGTAAAAATGAAATCAATGGACATTTATTTTCTGAGGGCACACACATAAGCAATCATCGTTTCTTCTTTCTTTTACAAAACCAACTATCATGAATTAAAGAAGAAAATGATGAAGTGGTATTTAAATATTTCATTTTTATAAAAAATATTTTCTTTTCTGTGAATACGTTCCCTTCCTTCCTGACAAACGTTGAGCCCAGATCAGTGGTGCACACAGTGTGCACACACAGGCTGCGCGGCCAGCTGAATGTCACCCCGGGGGAAGGGCGCGCCGTGGGGCGGCCGGGGCCGGGGTCGAAGGGACGCGCTCTTGGGGCCATGTGCCTCCCTTCCCCCGACCCCACGCAAGGTCAATGACCTGTGGCTTCTAGAACCCCAGCCGGCTCCTTGGATACGGTCGTCAGTGCCCTGGTGGCCGCAGCTTCTGCAGCACCTGATTCAGGAGGTGAGAGCGGGGTGCGGCTGGGCCGGGGATCAGCCTCACCGTGAGGGGTGCCGGGGGTCCACCGTGCCTGGAGTGCGGCCCGGAGCCTCGGGAGCAGCCCCCTTGCCCTCGCCCCGTCTGTGTGTTGGCGACACTTCATCGCCTCTCATCGACTCACCCATCACTTTTGCTTCCCTCCTAGCTGTCCTGGCTGTCCGGACCTGCTTGCTCGATTTCCATTGTGGAATTTTATTTTGGGCTGTAAACTTAGGTAAGTTAGGGTGACTGACCAACCATTGGAGAACCCCCCTCCCCACCCTTCATGAGGCCCGTTCCTTTAGTGCTCACCAAATCCAGCCCAAGGATTCAGGGAGCCGTCAGTCCTTCCCAGGAGCTGACTGCACACGTTCCTGTAAGANAAAAAATACCTGTAGACTATGTTATGTTTTAGCTATTATTGTGAGAATTTATAAACTTATGCAGTCACTTCTTGGGACTGGACCATGAAAACCTTGGTATTATGCCCGGCTAGTGACAGGTTTTTAACTACATCTCTTTTTTAGTGAAACAATAGTTGGTACCTGGTAATTGGTGATGACCATTGCCCTGTTACGCATAAGTGGCTC
>NW_007739372.1:0-601 GCF_000696425.1 Galeopterus variegatus | reverse complement strand
TAATTTTTCAATTAATAAAATAAAATAAACACCAGATCAATAGTAGAGTATGTTTATTCTGGGAATTCATGTCTAAAGACATTTAAGAAAGTATAAAGCATATTGATAATTTTATGTAATTACACTATCTACCTAATCACCCTTATTATAATTCCCCAGTTATCTTGTATCTACCTACTTATTAACTTCCACACCAGGTAATTTATGTAGTCATGCATGTCTTTTTTATGAAATTTCTCCTAAATCTTTTTCTCTTTTCTATTCCCATTTTCACTGCCCAATCTCACACTAAGCAACTATTTCTCAGGATCATGAAATAACCTTATAGATAATCTGCAAGCATTTTCCCTAAAGTCATATATTTTTCCAGAATTAAATTGNAGGCCTTTTCATTTCTTAGTGTCAAAGATAATTATGGTGAAACTAAGTTAGTGCCACTCTTTAAAAAAGCAGAGAAATGAAGTATACATTTTGAGGTATTTGACATGGTTCTAGGAAATGGAGAAAAAAGTTTTCATTTGGTATCTGAAACACAGGGCTGGACATATCATCTCAAGAAAGAACACGGAGAGAAAAGACTAAAAAAACTTCCAACATTGTA
>NW_007739371.1:36309-36884 GCF_000696425.1 Galeopterus variegatus | reverse complement strand
CAATCATAAACTGAGTGTTACACAAGGCATGCACAGCAGCGTTCTATCATTAAATACAAATAGTATATTCAAACCTGATCCAAACAAGTCTGAAAATATGCAAATAAATTACAAGAGCAGGTGGCTCAGAGTACTATTCCTGTTGTTCTACCACATCTCCCTCACACTAGTACTACCTCATGGGGTGTCCATTATAATTGTCAAGAGAAGAGAAAAAAAAAAGCAACAAAAGAAAACAAACTGTGGCCCTCTCTGGTTTACAACCGAATCTGCATATAAAATTGGCATCACCCAGAAGTGGATGGCTGAAGAAAAACAGCTTTATGCAGGGTTGGTTCTGAAAAAATAGTGTTGGAAAGAAACCTTCCCAGTGAGCAGAACTTTAAGCAAAATATAAGACTTCTGTTGTTAGGAAGGAAAGGTGGCCAGAGGCATGAGTCTTGGGCAGTCATTAATGGAGAATACTAATCAGTTGACTGACTGGTTAGGGTCTCAGAAATTCAAGGTTAAAAGATTGGTTACCAGGATATCTGGAGAAGAATCTTTTGGATATATCTCTTAAAATACACATAGAG
>NW_007739371.1:30226-32041 GCF_000696425.1 Galeopterus variegatus | reverse complement strand
CAAACATGCTCTCAGGGCTAAGTGTGTGGCTTTTATGACCCTCTGCACAGGTCACAGAACAATTCATGAGCATGTGTGATAGGGCTTTTAAATCTCTTGAAGATGCTGTAAAACATCACCCTCACTCTCAGCTCAGTGCAGAGATGAGTTGATTTTGGAAAGCAAAGTCAAAATAAATAATAAAGTGGATTATAACTGAGTATGCAGGAAGCCCCAAATATTTTTTAAGTAATTATACTTGTTCAACTCAAAGTTCAAAATACAAAGAAGGCTTTGGACACCCAAACTTCCACAGTCAATTACAAGATGAAGAAACTATTTGAAAATATGGTAATTTCTTAAGAAAAAGCAAGGATGCTAGAATGGTCATATACTGGAAGGCAACAGACAAAAAGGCTCCCAGGAAACATGACTGGGCTCTAGTCACTCAACAGGCAACATATTATCAGCTCGATACAGTGACTTCTGTGCTTCTCCCTTCACCACTTCATCCTCACTTTTAGATTGAGAATGTCAATAGTGTTATATCATCTCTATCTCAACATTGTATATTGAATATTTGAGTCAAAGACAACCGGTCTTTTTAGTTCACAGGACTTTAGATTAATAGTAACCATGGTTAAGAAACTGTATCCAAGAAAATATGCCCATTAACAAGACTCTGAGCTCAATAGCACTTGAGATGATATAATAATGGAATAAAACTTTGGTGGTTTCAGTAAGGGATGAGTGTATTTTGCATGTGGGAGGGATGGGAATCATTGGAACCCAGAGGCAGACTGAGTTAGCTCATCTGCAATGGTCCCCAATGAAGCACACTTCCCCATATTCATTTGGACTAGTCTTGTGTAAACAAAAGAATGTAGTGTAAGTGAAAAATGGTGTCTGTATCTAGGTTGTAAAAAACCTGCAACTTCCATATAGATCTCTTGGAACATTTTGAACAGCCATGTGAAAAGTACAATTACCCTGAGGAAGCCTATTCTGTGAGGAAACCCAAGCTAGACACAGAGAGGCTCTATAGAGAGAGAGTTATTCTGTCCAACCTCTGGATGTCCCAGTCATTCCAGCACATGTTCAAGGCTAGTACGTTAAAGCATCTTCCATTCCCCAACCAAGACCAACTAACAGCTAAATATCAATAAGTGAATCATATGTGCAGATGAATAGCACAGCTGAACTCTTTTAAAATATTGATTCACAAAACCAAGGGCAAAATATAACTTCAGGCAACTAAATTTTGCAGTAAGTTTTATAATACATAACTATAATATACTTGAATGTCATCATATGACATTATAATAATTAAAGAAAACTGTAATTCCAGAGCTACTATTGTTTAAATGAATTTTTCTCTCAACTTAAAATATAAATTTGTATCACACAAATTAATTGGTTGATAAATTGCTTGAATATTTCTGTCATTATTTTTGGTAATCATTTAACTGTGTTTTTAATATTTTGAAATTTCATAGAAACATATAAATCAAGTATATTTAAACTGTAAAAGGGCTTCATGAACCACATGTATTGCACACATTTTAATTTTCATCATTATTAAACATGAATCAATTTAATAAGTGATATATATCTCGTGTAGTCAGACCCAAACCATACTCTTATTACAAAATGTGTAACTTATGAAGCTGAGTGGTACAACCAGTCCTATCCTAGGACAATGGCCACAGGTTAAGTCAGCTATTTTTCAGATCAGTGATCTTTCCAGGGAGAAATGAGTGACAGGAGAAAAGGTTAGGTAACAAAACTTTTTATTATCTACAGTGTTTCAAACACATCCAGATGTAAAAACAATTT
>NW_007739371.1:28450-29440 GCF_000696425.1 Galeopterus variegatus | reverse complement strand
AGGACAATGGCCACAGGTTAAGTCAGCTATTTTTCAGATCAGTGATCTTTCCAGGGAGAAATGAGTGACAGGAGAAAAGGTTAGGTAACAAAACTTTTTATTATCTACAGTGTTTCAAACACATCCAGATGTAAAAACAATTTACCTGCCATAACAGAACTCTGATCTCTCTTGAGCATGCAATCATAGATTAAACTTTGCAAACACTACTTGTGTTTCTTACAGTATGTCTTCATGCTTACACTTCATTATAAATGCTTTAAAATGCATTCCCAAGATCAAGATACCTAATTAATCTTCACTTTAATTACGATTTACCTCATTTTTATGCTCATTATACTATTAATGTCAGATAGATCACCATTGCCATGATAACCAGGAGTGCTATGGATATGACCTAAAGTCTTTACTAATTAGTCCTTTGCTTTGGGTTACCTCAACATAAGGGACAAAAAAAAAGTTAAAACATTTTCCACTTCTACCTTTGTTTCAAATAATTTTCTGGTGATCTATATAATTCCACTAAATTAGGATTTCATAATTCCATTTCTGCTTTTAAGTCAGGGATACATTTTTTTCCATCCCAATAAAAACTCTCTATAGTGTACCCTTCATATAAAAACGTTCGCTTATTTCTTAGTTGCTCTCCTTGTGTCAAAGCATAAAACGTGTCTGATGAAAGAAGTATTAGTTCTTTCATTTATACATTAAAATGTGTTAATTTGGAGGCTAAAATGTGCATCTTTTATTTATAAAACAATGTTGGTGATAAAATTTCTTGGAACACAAAATTAAAAGTACACAAATGTTACAAAAGGGGAAATGGCTTCAAAGTGCATGTTCCATGTTGTTTTTTCATTTCATGCTAAGATGAAAGCTGAGCATTGGAAAATAATTGATGCTACTCCTGATATGATGATATTGCACTTTCTCATACTTCATAATATTGAATTGCTCAGTGATAAAGAATAAAAACTGTTTTTATTAAAA
>NW_007739371.1:14225-27549 GCF_000696425.1 Galeopterus variegatus | reverse complement strand
ATATTTTGTTTCAATATTTTTAGCTATTACAAAATAAGAACACACATTTAAACCTGTTTATCAATTCTTATAATAATTAAATTTATTATTGATATTTTTGCTATTTACATAAATCCAAGTGTTTTTCATTTTTACCTGCAATTCATTTCCTGCTAAATATTGTAATTTTAAAAATCATAATAAAATAAGTCTAGAAAACTCTGTTTCCAAACTAATTTTGGCTTTAATAAAGTATTTAAAAACGTGAACAACTTACTAAGCAAAATTAATAATTCTTTGAAATATATTCATATACCTGTATATAAAATATTGAAATTATCCTATATAAACACGGTCTATCTAGATAATGTAAGCATTTGCATTACAAAATTTATTTAAAATGCTCTAGAAGGAAAAATCTTATGCTTTCATTCTTCTGTAGGTATAAAGCATTCGTTGAAACTGTATTGTGTGTACTTATATGAGGGTACTTCATAAAGTTCATGGAAGAATATAATTAATGATAATACATATCTTTCCATGAACTTTTTGATGACCCCTTGTATATAATTTATTCAAATAAATTATAAAGTACAAGGGAACATACACATGCTCAATGCTTCACAGTATTTTAAATTGTAGTGACTACTGCAACCTATATCTACAGGAGAAATTTATTAATATTGAACTAAGCTGTAACAGGCTAAATACGGAGAGAAAATCAACCCCAACTGTTATTAGTATGGCGTATATATACAGACAGACATACACACACATACACTTTCAAACACACACATGTACCCGTGAACACATTATTTATATGTAAAGGTGTGTACGTTTGTGTGCACTTTAGTAACACACGGTTTGAGTTTGAACTTCAGCCTCACCACTTCCTATCATTGTTGCGTATGCTAATTTACACAACAACTTTTTCCCACTTTCTTTATTTGTAATCTGAGGTTAATAATGGTACCTATTATATAGCTAAAGTGGGAAAACACATGTATGTCACTTAGAAAAATGCATGACACTTGGTAAGTATTATATGAGGGGTTTTCAAAAATTTGGTGGAAAGATATGTATTAACTTTCAATTCTTTTTTTCCACAAACTTTTTGAAGTACGCTTGTATAAGTGTTTAATTTTATAAATTAGGCAGGGACCAAAAAAACTCAAAAAACAAAGCCAAAAAACACAAAGATTAATTAATAACAACATTACATAGAGAAATATTCAGTAGGTGTTTAATTTGCATCATGCAAAATTGTTTTTTATTAACTCTTTTAACAACCAAGTACCTACTCAACTCTTTATTTTAATTCAGTTTTTTCTTAATCCCCTATTTTGGAATAAATGTTGACATATGTCTGTTGCATATAGATGAGAATAAATTGAAAATGAATGACAGGCCATAAAATACCTAGAAAATCACATCCTGCTGGATAATGGTTTATTACATTTCAACACTCCTAAATAAGGTCCAGCACTAAGTATACAAAAACCTCTAAGCCCTAAATTAAGATTAATTAATCAAAACTCATCATGAGGAACTGTGGCATGCAGATGTGCTCCCTGCATGAACCCAGGCTGGACAATCTGTTCACATCAAATCAGTTTCTGAAACATTGCGCTTTAAATCTCTGCCCACCTCTAATCAATATTCACTGCTTCTTTGAAATAGTTTAACTATCAGGAAAAAAAAAGTCAGATTGAAGCTAAAAGAGACTACCACATTAAGCAAAACACTACACAAAAGGGACAGTTTATACATTGTTCAGTAATTTTGTTAATTGTTCAAATCCATTTTCCCCTAAAGCAACATAGATATGCTAATATTTTTTAAAGTACAGAACACCACTAATAGTGCTAAACTTTGCTTGTTAGTATGTTGGATAATATTGTATGCAATTTATTTTATGCCCAAATTAGATTTGAAAAATCTCATCTATCAATATGTCTAGTTCATAGCCATTATTAACATGATTTTAAATTTTATTTGGACAAGTTATTTATTATTTATTATTTTCTAATTTTATTTTACTTTACATTTACTTATACATATTCGTAGGCTACAATGTATTGTTTCAATATATACATATACTGCACAATGATTCAGTTAGTGTAGCTAGCATAGTTTTAAGTTTATGAAGTGTGGAATGGCAGCTGTGTCTCCTAGGGGTGCCATGATACACTAAATATAAATCACTGCTCTAGAAAATAACAGTTACATGGCAACACAATTACATTTGCATTAAAATGTCAGCCACACAAATTCTAAAAGAATTTCTATGTGCATATAGTATAAGTTTTTATTAGTGTCATTTTAATTTTATTACATAAATTTCTTGTTTGATGGTATATGACGGGCAACACAATTACATTTGCATTAAAATGTCAGCCACACAAATTCTAAAAGAATTTCTATGTTCATATAGTATAAGTTTTTATTAGTGTCATTTTAATTTTATTACATAAATTTCTTGTTTGATGGTATATGACGTGGTGATATGAAAAAGAAGAAAACCTATGAAAATAATGCTCTTTAAATAGTTTTAAAACTCTTCAAAAATATGTGGAATATAGAATCAGCTTTTATTGAAATTTAATAACAAAGAATATGTATTAGTCTGTTTTGTGTTGCTATAACAGAAAACCTGAGACTGGGTAATTTATAAAGGAAAATGACATTTATTTCGCTTACAGTTTCTGAGTCTGGGAAGTCCAAAGTCCATCTGGTGGTGGCAACAACAACTCAGGAGTCTCACATTGCAAGATGGTGGAAGCAGAGAGAGCAGAGGGGGGGAGAGAGAGAGAGAGAGAGAGAGAGAGAGAGAGAGAAAGATGGACTCTCCTCTCCTTTCAAAGCCCTCAGAACCATGTCCCTGACCACCATTTTTAATCCATTCACTACTGCACGGTCCTACAACTCACTCAACTCTTCAATTACCTACAATTACCCTAATAGGATTTCCCTCTTTACAGTCACAGTGGAGACTAATTTCCTAATACATAAAACTTGGGGGACACAACTCAAGCTTCAGTGAGTTTTGGGGGGACATAATTCAATCCACTACAGAATGATATGATTGCTGATTACATATTTATCTCACAAAAAAAGACATGATTGCTGAGTGTGTTTGATTCAAATTCTTATCTGCGAAGCAAGAATATCAGAAGAGAAGAACTTGGAGAGCAGCATAGTACCTTGCATGAAAATGTTGCAGGCATGACTTTCACATTTTTATTTTGTCCATGTCTTATACTGTAACAGTACAAACAAGTATTCCAACATTTTGGTGGTTTAAAATGAACCACTAATATTTCTGTTGTATTACCTGTAAAATGATGGTCATATTTCTTACGGTGTTCCATACGAATAAAACACAAAATCTCTACCCAATGTACATTCACGATTTCAAAATCCAAATAACTACCTGCAACATCCAATATTAAAATGGAAAATGGTGTAAATGCCTTTCTATAACCTGGTCTGGAATGTAGAGTTCCTTTAACTTAAAAAGTTATGTAAATATTTACATAAAGCAATAGCATTGATAACATATAACTGGTGTTAAATACAAAAACATAGATTGGCTTTTGTGCATTTGCTAGTGAATGAACATTATTTAGGACATTAATTCTGCAAAAAAAAAATGTAATTGAATATATCCTATGTTCTTATTTTTCTTTTTCTTTTGAATCATTTCTGCTACCCTGTATGTACACACATACAAACTCTCCCTGACTCCACATTCATCTCTAACTACGATATCATTTATTTGCTCATCTTTACAACCAAACTCCTGAAAAGGTTCATCTACATGTATTTTCTCCATTTCCTCACCTTACCTTTTTTTTTTGAACCCTTTCCTCTGGGGCATTCTCACCACATTACTACAAAGCAATCACAGAGAACTTGTCAAAGTCACCAGAAATGTTCACATTCCAAATCATGTGTTGATTCAGTGAAAATGTCTTTTGCCTCCTCTCATCAGCATTTAACACGTTCCACCTGTCCAACCATACTGAAACATTTTCTTTACTTGTATTCTGAGACATCATATTAGCCATTTATTCTTGGTCACCTTTCCTGCTTATTCTCAATTTCTCTACTTCAGGTCTATAACTCAGTCCTCTGGCCTCTTTCTATTCTATCTATTCTTACCCCTTAAGTAATCTTATCTAGTTGTATGCCTTTAATTATATATTACACTAAGTATATGTTAAATTATATATAAAATATGGATTTAGTTACCATATATTAAAAAGATTTTCTTTATCCAGAAACTCCATTGAACTCCAGCTACTATCTAAAACTGTATTCTTGACATCTTTCAAAAATCAAATTTGTCTTAAACTTTATGTTCAAAACCAATTTTGTTTCTAATCCACACGCTCAAATGTTCTTGCTCCTTAAGCTTTTTTTTCCCATCACTATATATCACTCAGTTTCTGTGTCCCCCAAAGCTTGGCAATCTTAAATCTTGTTTCCTACAACCTTCAGTCAATCTGCCTTTCTTTGGCTCTACCTTTAAAATATATCCAGACCCTGTACACTTTCCATCATCCCATCAGCTACCACTTTATTCCAAGCTGCCGATATTTCTTATGTGGACCAAGGTAATAGTTTCCAAGTTGGTTATCATCCTCTACTCTTGTCTTTCCTACATTTTTTTTTTTTGTCAGCAACCACTGAACATTTTTTTTTTTTTTGCTTTATTTTCCTTTGTTTTGTTTTGTTTTGTTTTCCTTATGGCAGAACGGACATTGCTTTTAGCAGAGGATGAATCAACTGTTAACAGACACAGAACAAATTAAATATCTCTTAAATCTATACATCTCCCACATTATTATTACCTATAACCTTTTCCACTTAAACTTAACTATTATAATAGTCTTAAACTATTGCGATATATTATAAATATATTTCATATTTATATTATGCACATTTACATATATTATACATCATAATATATTACATATATTTATTATTTAAAATATATACTTACTGTGGCATAATCCTGTAGTATATGCCAATTGTAGAGCTAGAGCTGGGGTTGGAAGCTCAGAGAACCCTCAAGCTCGTTCACAAACCCTTCACACACTGGTCTATGAGCTAGGTAACCAGACAAAATGGTCCTTGGAGTCTTGGCTGAAGTAGGAAGAGTCTTTATTGAGCACACACATGTCTAATTGCTAAGCAGTCCAAAGGAGAAACTCAGAAACTCAACTGCTACCAGCAAAAACCAAAGAAAAACTGAAACTGAGCAGCTTCCAGCAGAGTAAACTTGCTCTATTGTTAGATGGGAGACCTCTGCCCCAGCCTGCTTCACAAACTGCAGAACACACAAAAGCAATAACTAGAAAGATACATAGGTGCACGTGCACACTAACTCCACCCACACACAACTTGTTCACAAGAAATACTGAGTGAGCCTGACTAAATTATTCTATTTTCCCCACAACCTGCCCCTTCAGGGTCCTTCACCATACAATCTACACATTAAAAATCTTCCGTGATGTTCCCTTAGCAAGGATAAATGACCCTTTTATTTATGCGACCTGTTGTCTGTTTGATATGACTTAAGGCTTGTCCTGTAGTTCTGTCCTTTAGCCACACATGTCCAGTTAGTAGTCATCATTGGTGTGATTTTCCATGGGAATTTGTAGTCATACTGATGTGAAGTTCAGTGTATATTCAGTAGATGATCATGCCAATGCACGTATGTCAACTCTGGTGCAGTGCTGGTAGCTAGAACACTATGGGCAAAAAGACAGAAGAGTTATTGGTACCAACAGGGGAAGTTCTCGGCCCTCTGGTAAGATACATGCCAGTTTGCCAACCTGAGAAAAGATAGTTTAAGGAATAGGTATCTTACCTGGTTTATGATGCCATACTTTATCTGCTAATACTGTGGGTTCTACATGTAACAGTATAGGAGAACTCATAATTGGCCATAATGATAATACAAATGTGCCCTTTAGAATAGAGTGCTTATCTGTTCCAGGCCATTGCAAGCCTTCCTCTAATCCTTTTCTATTAAGCCAACCCAGCATATATGGGGGGCTTATATTCTCTGAGCCCATTCCCATTGTACTGTCTGTCCCTGTTGCAAAGAGGTTGGGGCCAGTAAGAGAATATTTCCATTCTTACCATATCCTAGCTTCAAAAGCTCATCTTTTGTAGTGACTAGCAATTGTATAGGTGCTGCAGCCCTATGCAACAGCTTCCACTGGAGAGGGCCTGCCCTTGGCAGGGTCTCTCATTTAGAATCCTTACTGTCAGCCATAACTGCCATGTCCACCCCTTCAGGGATGGGGGTTGGGCAGATAGCCTTACTCCCTTTTTAAAAAGACCATTGTACCATTCAGTCATTCCCACTTCCTGGGGATGAGATAGCACAGGTAACTTCTACTGAATGAACAACTGGGAGGTCCACCTCTGAAACCCATGTCCAGTAAAGTGGGTTCCACTATCGCTCTCTATGACTACAGGCCATCCATACATGGCATTAAGGCTATTCAGTGCCTTCATAGTGTTTACCTGCTCTGGGGCCTTACAAGGCCATACAAACAGAAGACCAGTAGCCATAATGACAGCTGTGAAGATGTATCTGAAATTCTTCTACATTGGCAGTGGTCCAACAAAGTCCACCTGACATTGAGTCAGAAGCACCCCTCCTCGAGTTATTTGCCCATCTGTATGGGGCATCCATTGGTGATGTGGACTCTCTTGAGCACATACTGGACAGACATGACAGGCATTCACTACATCTTCTCATTTTATAGGCAGGGCCATCTTTGAGCTGCCATCCACATGTTTTTGCTGCTAGCATGCTGCATTTGTCACTGTAACCACTGGGCTACATCAGCAGCTGGGGCTCTCTCCAGCCATCTTACCTTAGACAAGGCATCGGCTTCATCATTTCCTGGACTGGCTAAGGGGAAGTGTTCTGTGACATGGAAAAGAGTTACTTCTTTCTCATGTCCCAATTCCCATAACTCTTGCCACTTGGCTTGTCCCCACAGGGATCAGTGGCCTACCATTCACTGTTGATATTTCCAAGTAGAGATCCAAAGGATTAAAACTTTGAACACAGCCCAGCTGTCAGTACAGATGGTTAATGGCCCAGACTCATTTTTTATCGCCATCCATACTGTGCTCAGTTCAGCCCATTGACTGCTTTTCCCTGTGCCATTTTCATACCACATGGTATCTGTTGAGGGCTGGACAGCAACAGCTGTCCACAATGCTGAAGATCCCATGCTAGAGCCATCTGTATAACAAGCTTGCTCTGTTATAGGTCCCTGTCCCTCATGGAAAGGTGTAGCCTTCAACTCAAAGGGTAACAGTTGCACCAAAATTTCCTTCACAACCTCTGAGCCTAGCACAGTTTGCAGCTCTTTAGACAGAGGACTCATTGACACAATACAACTTTGTTCTATATATGCTCCCCATTTAGACAGAGTGGGAGTCTGAGCTACACCCATTTTAGGGTTGGTGGCCCATGTGCACAGCCAAAATGTTATGGGGTATTTCATCCTTACTAGGCCTTTGGCAGTTCCTGTGAGAGCTTAAGTGGCTATCAAGGCAGAATACACAGCTGCTAACTGCTTTTCTATTAGGGTGTAATGCACTTCAGCACTCTTCCAGAGCTGAGACCAGAATCCTACAGGTGTGTAGAATCAGTCTTGTCTCTGCCACAAGCCCCATCCTAACCCCTTTTGGGTTATATGTACGTCTAACTCAAAAGGCTTAGTGGGATAAGCCACTTGTAAAGCCTGTACTTGCTGTATTTCCCTTTTTTTTTTAGCACAGTAAGCTTGTCCTATGTCCTCAATCCAGTCTCACAGGGCTCCTTTCTTTGTTAATGCATACAGTGGGCATGCCATTTGGGCCATGTGGGGAACAAAAGCTCTCCAGTACCCCAGAAATCCCAAATATATCTGTAGCTGAGCTACAGTTGTGGGTCGAGGGTAGGCCTGTATCTTATCTATAATAACTTCTGGGATGACTCTTGTCTTACTCAACCAGACCACGCCCAGGAATTTGACGGACAGCCCAGGTCCTCGCACCTTGGCTGTGTTCACGGCCCACCCACATTGTTCCGAATTACTTAGCAGCATTGGAGCTGCTGGGTTAAATCTGCAAGAGAATCAGAAGTTAATAACACATCATCAGTGTGGTGAAATATTGTAACCATGCTGGGCCTAGTCCACTTGGCTAGGTCCCCAGCCACCAAACCATGATGGATGGTTGGGCTATGCAGATAACCTTGGGGCAATACTTGAAAGTTCCACTGTCTCCATTCCCAAGTGAAGGCAAACTGATCTTGGTTATCAGCTGAGATTGGAATAAAGCATTTACAAAGTCCAATAGATAATGATAAGTTCCCAGCTGAGTCATCATCTGTTCGATCAAGTAGTGAACTGAAGGCACAGCTGCATGCAAAGGAGGCACCACTTTCTTCAGTTTTCACTAATCTACAGTCATTCTTCAGGTACCATCAGGATTTTTCACTGGCCATACTGGAGCATTAAATGGGCTCTGAGCTAGACAAATAATGCCAAATTTCTCTAATTCCAATATAGTGTTACTTATCTCTGCATGTCCTCCTGGTAGGTGATACTGCTTTACATTAACTACGTGTCTTGGCTTGGGTAACACCTGTGGGTCATGTTTAGCATATCCTTGTAACAAAGGCTTAACTGTCCGTATCTGCAGCTGAAACTCTCCAACTGTTGTTTGCAGATTCAAACCATAAAGTACATCCATACCCAAGATGTATTCAGCTACAGGGGATATGTATACAGTGTATAAACAAAGGGGTAATCTTCCTATGCCCAATGGCAATGACACAGCTTTGACCTCAACAGTGTGTCCTCCATAGCCATCTATATGAATTGTGGCCCCTGGAAACTTATCTTGATTGCCATATATCAGGCTATATTCTACACCTGTATCCACCAATGCCAAAACATGCTGCACATTTGTCCTCAACCAATGTACTGCCAATTCAACATGAGGCCTCCAGTCCTCGCCTACCACCAAAAGATGAGGACTTTGGCCTGCTCCCTATTTGAAACTGAACAGTTCATCTGCCTCCACAGGAGCAACCAAAAAGTCCTTTAAATCCACTGAACGTACCTTGTTACCTGTTTCTGGACATTTAGTGAAGAAATGCTGTTCAGGGTGTAATTGCTGCCACAAGGCAAACAGAACTGCATTTGGCTGCCTGTCAATTTTCTTCCTATCAACCCCTGCTGCAAGCAAGTCAAGCCACATATGCTTACAGCTAGTCTTGCTTGGTCCCCTCAAAATAAAATCCTGAGTATTTCTTGGGGGTTTGGTCTTAGCCACCTTTTGGACTCCTTTTGCTTGTCTTCTGTCTTCTATTTCACCCAGGCTGGCTCTCATGGTTATTACCTCATGTATAGGATGACCAATGTATGGGGCCAGTATGGCCATCAGTGACCCAAAGGACGTTGACTGGGCATTTTGCAGCCCTATGTCTCTCATGCTGCCTGTAAAATTTTCATCATCATGGCCACAAGTGTTCACATTAAACATGGACTGCCACATCCCCAGATCGAGAATTATTTGAACTAACTCAGCCTGTGTTTGCCATTTGCTAACAATCTTGGGCAGTTCCCCAGCATTTGCCCACACAGTTCGGACAGCTGCATTCACCCAGTCCATTAAGGAGTGATTACTGGCTCTTATGCATACCTGTAGCTATTCTGCAGCCACTGCCTCAGGGACAGGTGCATGGTGATGGAGGACAATTTTTACATCTCCTCACCAGAGCATATCACATTATCCACCCTTACGTCACATAATCACAACAGCCAAGCGGCCAGGGGCTCCCCCTGTTTCTGCTGAAACTGTCTCCCCAAGTCAACTAATTCCACCTGGGTATATGGGACATAGGTGGTAGACTGGGTCACCTGTGGATTGCCCACTTGTTGTCCGCCTGGTCCCATAGGCTGATCTCATTTCACTTTCTGGTGCATGACAGGACATGCCTGAGGATGCATGGTCTCCCCCAACTCACCACCAGGTTTGTCATCCTCCCTGGTGTGAGAAGCAGGTGTGGTCAGTCGCTGCACATCATCCTCCAGGACATTTATCCGTGCTTTCAACAATTGTGCTTTTTGCTTCTTATCTTCCAGTCGCTGCACATCATCTGCCAATAGCTCTGCTTTCTGCTTCAAATCTTGATCAACTTGCAACAGAATGAGCAGCAGCCAGGCTCCAGTCAGCAGAATAGTGGCCACTGGGCACCACACACTCAAAGACAGCCACATTTACTACCCCTCCCGAGGGGCTTTCTGCTTCAGTGCCTAGTCTATGCTGCCTTGCATTAGAACAAGCAGCAACCAGATCCCAGTCAAGAGGAAAGTGGCCACAGGACACAACATATTCAAAAGTAGCCACATTTTCTCCTTCTCTCAAGGGCTTTTGGCTCCTATACCTTCTCAGAATGCTGCACCAACTATGCCAATTGCAGCATAATCCTGCCGACTATGCCAGTTGTGGTGTAATCCTGCCAATTATGCCAATTGTAGAGCTAGAGCTGGGGTCAGAAGCTCACAGACCCTTCGAGTCCATTCACAAACCCTTCACACACAGGTCTATGAGCTAGGTAACCAGACAAAATGGTTCTTGGAGCCTTGGCTGAAGTAGGAATAGTCTTTATTCAGCACAGACATGTCTAATAGCTAAGCAGTCCAAAGGAGAAACTCAGAAACTCAACTGCTGCTGGCAAAGTCCAAAGAAAAACTGAAACTGAGCAGCTGACAGCAGCTTAAACATGCTCTACTGTTAGATGTGAGCTCTCTGCCCCAGCCTGCTTCACAAACTGCAGAACACACAAAAGCAATTAACTAGAAAGATATATGGCTGCACATGTACACCCACTCCACCCACACACAACTTGTTTACAAGAAATGTTGAGGGAGCCTGACTAAATTATTCTATTTTCCCCATACTTATGATACTTAATATAATATAATAGTCTTAAACTATTATAATAGTCCCACATATTCTTCTTTGATACCATCATCTTATCTTTTGAAGGCCATCTTGTTTTTCTTCTAATTTTTTCTGCACTTAAGACATAGATTTGGTTCATAAAAAGTCTATAAGTTTTTGTACATGCCACAAATCCCTTCATCAGCCTCTGAAGAGTTTACAAGATAGATGTCAACATTGTTAGTGTTATTTTCTAAGTAAGTTATTATGCTCTAGCTCCTGATTACTTCTCCAATCAATCTATACCCCTCACCACGTGATACCCATTTACCATCAAATAACACTATACCAATTTTGAGATCCTTATACCTCTCCATGTCAACCATGCTGCTTCATTGTATTTGCACTTAAAATTCCTTCTTTTTTTTTTTTTGCAAATTTCCACTTACACTTTACATCCTCTGGATACTCCCAATATATTTCAAAATTAAGTTAGATGTGCCACTTTTAAAAAGGCATTGTTTCCCCAAATTCTATATAGTTTTGCTGGACTGGAGTTGCTTTTGCAAGATTCTCTACTTTAAGTGCATTGAAAAACATACAAAGCAGAAATATAGTAATATCTGCTTCACAGGATATATAGAATTTATGTGATGTGCTTACAAAATTACCTGGTATATTTTAAAGAGTGCAATACATGTTACCTATGATTGTTTCATTTTTAATATTTATGTTCATGTATTTATTTATATTAACTGTAGCTGCATGCAAAAAATATCCTATGATGCCCTTATGAGAAATTCTATTAAGGAGGGAAGACTTATTATTTAATAAAACACTATTATAAATCAATTGAAATAAAAGGAAATTTCACCATATCAAGTAATGCTCTGAGAAGACAGGTGATAAAAGAGAGAGCTAATCTCTGTATTAAAAGGCAAAGGAAATTTAGTATCAGTATCTATTAGAGAAAAGAGGAAAGTAGTGATTGGCTGAGTATCATGGCAAACTGGCTGAGTACTTTTGAGAACTGAGATGTCTAAAACTCAAAATTCAATTGTTTGCTTGATTGCTGTGCAAATCCCTTGTGTCTCACCCCAGAAAGAAATTTACGAATGTGCAGGGACAGATTTTGTCTTATTTAGTTTATTATGGGGAATTTGTCTATACTAAACATGAAAAGGAGCTAAGATTCAACTTCTACTCTATGCCAGATCAGAAATAAAAGGCAAAGGTGTGGATTGGAGGATATGCATTCAGACAGGGGAGAAAACAAGAGCCAGAGATGACCATGATAAAGCAAGTCCTTAGATATTTGAAGAAACTTTGCATGGAATACGAATACGGTTAATTTAAATCACATCTAGATTTCAATTGGCAGAGAGACCCCAGCTAAAATCTAAATTACATTTACATCTACCACAATGGGCTATTAGAATAATTTACATGTCCATCTCCTCTATTAAACTATCTGATTTTGAAGGAAAGGACTGAAAATCTCTTTATATCTATATCATTAACAATATTGAATCTGGTACAGATGGTCACTCACAAATATGTGTTTTTATTTTAATCCTATACTCTGTCAAACTCAGAAGGAATGATGTGACCATAATCTTATAACTTGTTCTCATTCATTACTGTGATTCTCCTCACAAATTCACTGCCTACTTTTTGACCCTTCCAAATCCTGTTTACCTTAAAAGATTACTGATACACAGAAAGAATTATTTTCTATTTCATTCCCTTTGCACCGATGGCATCACTTTTAAAACCAGAGGGCCTTTTTTATCTTTGTGTCCAGTTAATTTTAGCCTGCTTAAAGTGTATGTTGAGAATGCAGTACAGAAAAGAAAATTTCATAGGATTTCAGATATGGATTTCTTTATAATAAAGTGATAATTCATAATGAATTACAACATTTTTTGTACAGACATATGAACGTGTATTTAAAAATAAAAGTTTTAAATACCAAATTTAAAAATAAAAGTTTTATTGCAGGGAAGATTATTTTATGAATCCTCAACCACGTGTGCTATGTCGTTAATCAAACATAACTATAAAAAGGCAATAATCTGAATATGTCAAAATGCATGTGGTTGGAGTTTTCTAATTATTTGTTATGCTTTTTATAGTATAGTCACTGTACTGATTCCTGTTTTTCAGAAAGGATGATTCCAAAACATGAAAATACATATGGTTTATGCTACTTTGTAATTATTTTTTGTGAAGAAAGTAAAATGTTACTATTACCATTTCCTCTCCCAAAGCCCAATGTTATAAAATACTTGTGTCCTTACAGAAAAGCAATAACTCATCAATACCAAAAATAATGACTCATTTCAATTTTGGTCATAAAGAGACCATAACT
>NW_007739371.1:12029-13777 GCF_000696425.1 Galeopterus variegatus | reverse complement strand
ATAAAGAGACCATAACTTTTGGTACCGATTTTTTTCTGGTATTTTAATTTTCTAAAATTTAAAATTATATTACTGACAAGTAATAGTATGCAGTTACCAGGTCTTTGGATGTATCCATCATTGAGTTATACTCTCTATTTCATGGAAATTTCTTTTGTGGTAGTCATCCTTTCCAAGGCTCTCCTACCCCTTCTTCAATTGGTAAAGTCTCATTTAAGGGCTTGCTACAAACTCATCAATCTGGGTCTTCCTTCCATTGCATTTCCTAGTTAAATCTACATTTGTAGATATTCTTTCTTATATTCTCAAATTATCTCTATCATATTGCTTTTTCATATTGCTTCTATCATATTGCCATTTATTAATGGATCTGCAAAACCACATAATGTAAGAACAATTTATTGGTGTATTCATTCATACTTTGAAAATAATTTCCCTCTGTATCATTTCTACTAACACTCGTGATTGCTGGAAACTCTATCGTCAGATTGATGGTTATGCCTTTGTGATTCACATGCTACACAATTAATTTTTTAATTAAACTTATTTCTTATTCCATTTAAACTTATAGAATTGTGAAGATAGTACAGAGAATTTCTGTTTACGACACCCCCGTATTAACATTCTTCATTAGTGTATTTGTTATAATTAATGAACCAATATTGATACATGATTNGTATTAACATTCTTCATTAGTGTATTTGTTATAATTAATGAACCAATATTGATACATGATTACTAATTTTCTTAATTGTACCTAATATCCTTTCCTATTCCAGTACCTAATTACAGAATACCATATTACATTTAGTTGTTACGTCTCCTTAGGTCTCTCTTGGCTATGACAGTTTCTCAGACTTTCCTTGTTTTTAATAATGTTGATAGTTTTGTGGAGTACAGATGAGGTATTTGTAACATGACTCTCAGTTGGGATTTGTCTGATGTTCTCCTTATGATGGACTGGGGTTGTGGATTTTTGAGATGAAGAACACAGAGATAAAATTACATTTTTATCACTTTTATCTAAAATACATACTATCAATTTGACTTATCACTGTTGAGATTGAACTATGGCTGAGGATTTTGTCAAGTTTCTCCAATATCAAATATTTGTTTCTTTCTTCCTTTTCCTACTGTAAGTTTTGTAAGAAAGTCATGATGTGCAGCCCACACTTAAGGAGTAGATAGTTAAAGTTCAACTTTTTTGAAGGACAATTACGTACATGAATTATTTGGAATTCTGCATTGAAATTTTATCTACTCTTCCCTATTTATTTGATTTTTTTATATATAATGTTTTATCTGTATGGACTCATGGATATTTATTTTATATTTTGAGTTATAATAAATATACTTTATTTTGTTGGTCATATTGTTTCAGCTTTGGCATTTGGAAGTTCTGTAAGTTGACCCTTTGTCCCTTCGACACATCCCAATCATTTTTTAGTTTCACCCTTTTTACTTTCTGGTACTACAAAACATTCCAGGGTCATTTTGTATATTTCCTGCTGCAGTTCTAAAACCAAACATTTTTCCAATGAGAGTGGTCCCTTTTATTCAGAATAGTGTCAGTAACCATTATATGAGTTCCAAAACTTATATGCATGTGTGTGTGTGTGTGTGTGTGTGTGTGTGTTTCTCTAGAAGCTTTGATAATCTTCTCTTTATCCTGATGTTCTTTAACTTTGCCACACTGTATTTTGTGGTAGTTGTAAGTCTTTTTCATTAATTCTACTAATACTTACCTT
>NW_007739371.1:10078-10764 GCF_000696425.1 Galeopterus variegatus | reverse complement strand
GCCACACTGTATTTTGTGGTAGTTGTAAGTCTTTTTCATTAATTCTACTAATACTTACCTTTTTATCTTTAGAAGTTTTATGTATTTATTTATTTTTGGCCAATATATCTTTTCTGATTGGCCCTTGCTATTGTATCCTTTTCATGTTTTTATGGATTCAATGTCTCCTCAACTTCCTCAAAGAAACAAAATTCCTTTTTATTCTCCTACATTAATTATCTCCATTTTCCTCCAATTGTTTACATTGACCTCTCCCCTTATACTATTAATTTTTCCTGATTTGTTTTTCCATCCATATTTAAGAAAAAACAATTTTAAATAGACTAGCTTTGTTATTTTAGTAGCTGCTCTGGTTTCCCTCAGCTGCTGTGTTTGTAGATCTACTTCCTGAATGGGCTCCTCTTTACAGTGCATTTTAGGACAGTAATAGTCTATCTTATCCATATATCTGGACAAATAAACACTTATTTTTGTTGCCTTGCATATCATGGTTTATTTTTAACTTTAGCCAAGAGAATTTAATTTATTTCTGCTCACAACTCTGCTTGCTGAAATGGGGACAAATTTAATAACAAGTGACTGTAATGCTCTACTGTTTACTGCCTTTCATGTAAATTCCCCTTACCTCTTGCTTCAGAGCTTTTAACCTTCTTTATGACACCAAGGCCTTCTTTTTTTTTTTTTTC
>NW_007739371.1:7438-10021 GCF_000696425.1 Galeopterus variegatus | reverse complement strand
GGGATCCGACCCCTCGGCGGGAGCGCCTGCTGCGCTTCCCAAGCGGCGCACTGTAGCAGTGCGCCACCGGGCCGGCCCCAAGGCCTTCTTTATGATTCTCTTGGGTTAAGTGGTTCTCACCTTTTCCTTAGAGTTCTTATGTGATGATTCTGATTCTCTTTCAATCAACACCCTCTCTCAGAGAATTTATAGAATACATTTGACTATGTTGGTAATGGAAATCCTAACTAACTCTGACTCAAAACTTGGAATGACTGTTATTTATTTAACAGTGTGTGGGCCGACCCCGTGGCACACTCGGGAGAGTGCGGCGCTGGGAGCACAGCGACGCTGCCGCCACGGGTTCGGTTCCGATATAGGGATGACTGGTGCGCTCACAGCACTCACTGGCTGAGCGCGGTGTGGCCGGTCTCAAAAAGGACAAAAAAAAAAAATAAAAGAAAGGGATTACCATAATTGGTTTAGACCAATCATGATTTCATTTCCTGGGTACAAGTCTCCTCAGTAAAACTAAATTTCTGTTAGCAAGTAATAGTAACATCCAGGCAACCAATATCATTGGTACAATTTTTTTTCCTACTTTCTATCTTAAAAATAATTATTGGACACTTTCCTCTCTACCTCTACCCTTTTAATTATTATTAACTTACACTATTTTATGTTCTTGTATTTTTATTTTAATAGATTCTCGAGTTGTGTCTGCTATTTTGAAATAGAAAGTCTGCACTGTTAATAACTCATTAACTCTGGGAATTAGAGTTCTGCCTGAATATTATCCATGTCATAAACTACGTATAAATAGCAAAAAAAAAAAAAAAAAAAAAAAAGGAACTTTTTCATTATGTTCAGTAATGCTCCATGGTGATTAAAATTTATCTGCAAATGAATTAGTATAGAGAAATTATAGAACATAAATTTTTCATTAATTTTAATTCATCTTTAGTCTATAATGCTATGAAAATTTAAATGCTTTAATGTGTTTTTATTTGATTACTGTACATCATTATTTTCTTCTATCTCAGAAATACATAGTAAGTGTTCTTTGGAAGTCATTGTACAAAAATATCATAAAAGTTCTTACTTGTTTATTGAGAATGTATATGTTTTGACAAATTTCGCTATGAAAAATAAAAAGTAGAGCTAATATTTGCTTAATTGTTGGGACAGAAAAATTTTAAAGAACTTAGCTTATTTATAAATAAATACCATCCTCAAGAAGTGAAATGTTATATTACTTGCTTAAATATGTTTTGCTAACTTGGTAAAATTAACAATTTAGAAGGCAACCCCGTGTTAACATCCTTTGATATACTTCTGACATACTTCTAGATGTCACTGCTGGTAATACCATTCCTGTGAGCTTCTACCCTGCGGTGAAGTAAACATGTGAGTAAACCATCTAAGTAAAAAATAACTGATTTTGTGAATAAAATATGATTCTTAGAGATAATAAGCAATCAAGACAAGAGGATAGTGGAAGAATTAATAGAGAGCTCCAACTTCTATGGATAATATACAGAAACATTCATTTATATAAGCCCTTCAAGTATCAATGCAATTTTTATTTAGATTTTAAAAAGTACTGACTCCAGAGGAATCCCCATCAAAGAAAGCTTTAAGGAGCTTAATTGTAGTTACGTAGAATAACTTTCAGTTAAATAAAAACTGGGCAAAGAATGCTATCATTATATTTTTAATAAGAAACTCAAATTGAAATGTTTAGACATTTTCAGCATTTAGCAATTTTCTAAGATTAAGTCAGCAGGTTAAAAATTAGCATATTTCTTCAATTCAGGCTAATGTAGCTATCAATTTACATAATTTACTCAATGCAAGCCACTTTCTAAAACATTTCATTTTTAAACCTTTAATAAAAATTTAATGTCTTCATAATGATATACTACTCTCCAAACCTGATAATTTGGTGAAATTATTGCATAATTTATCTTTTTGCTTTCAGCAGTCAACAAGTTTCTATCATATTTATTAGAGTATGTTTTGTAAAAAAAAAAAAAAAGGCTTCACCAAAACTATAAAATACTTTAAGATTTGAGTTTATATGGTAGTATTTCATTATCAAATGTATACATTTCAAAGAGGACAATCACATAGCTAAAAACATACATTATTTTAAAAGTTATAACTTTATTTAGTTCTAGTTCATATTTTCACTGGCATATGAAAGTTTTTGAACACTCTAAAATATGAATGAATATTAATTTTATATTTCTCTGGTAGAACATTTTCACTGTCTCATCACTTTTTGTTAGAAAGATAATGTCAAATAATTTACCTAAACAAATTGATGATTTAATGAAAAATTTGAGGTCTGATGAAAATAATTACATACATATTTCCTGCTTTGAATTCTATGTGCATATGCAGCTTTTTGGTAATTCAGACAGCCTTCAGTGAATTATAAAGTAAGCATCTATTGAGAAGTTCAGCATGTTAAACATAACATTAGAAGGTATTTAGTCACCTGTGATTTAATGTATAACATAAAAAAGAGTTTTTTTTAAAATAATTCTGAAGTTCCCACTATTTCTTAGAACTTTATAATTTTCAAACATTTTTATAAGC
>NW_007739371.1:0-7128 GCF_000696425.1 Galeopterus variegatus | reverse complement strand
AAGTAACGTTATTTGGAATGAGTCTGTAGATGTAATTAGGATAAGGATCACAAGATAAGATTATCCTGGTTTCTGTAGGCCCTAAATCCAATGATTGCATCCTCATAATAGAGTGGATAAAAGAAGACACACAGACACAAAGGAGAGACTTATGGGAGAATACTGCAATAAGACAGATGCAGATGTTAAAATTATGCGTCCACAGGACAAGAAACTTCAGAAGCCTACCTGACTCTGGGAGAGACATCTACGGAGCCTTCAAAGGACGGGTAGTGTTGCCAACACTTTGATTTCAGACTTCTGCTTCCAGAACCTGAGAAATTAAATTTTTGTCATTATAAGCCACTATGTTTATGGTCACTTTTTATGGCAGCTCTAGGAAACTAATACATAAAATATGACTTTAATTGATACCACAGTACATTAAAATATCTAATCTTATTTTTTTACCAAATTAAAAAAAAACTATAGGTGATGATTTCTGTCGGATCTGCTGCTGGCTGACCCGAACAGCCCTAGCCTTGTTACTTTTGGTGGGTGAGCGAATGGCCTGGATTCCTCTTTCCCTCTAGTCCCCTGGGAGGAGATGGGGGAAGAGAGCCATGAAGAGAGGTGAACACAGCCACCGGTCCCAATCAGCCCGTTAAAGGACACTCAGACGCAGTGGGGGTTCTGTCGAGCACTTGCTTTTAAAGGCAAATGGGGAGGGGAGGTTTTCTCCGCCCTCCAGTCAGCTGAAAGGTTACGAGAGCATGCATCCTGTCTCAATGCCTAGTTATTGCAATCACTCAGTGTTCACCGGTGCAGAAGCGCGTATTTGGCCAATAAGGGCAAAGGCAAAGTTCCCGCAGACACTCCCACCCTACTTCCTCCCAGTGCCGTCTTAGGCTACCACGTTAATATGCCCTTGTGGGCCCATAATGGTGCCACTTGTAATGTCACTTAAGGTGGTGTTAGTTTTTAAGGCCCGACAATTTCTTACCTACAAACTCAAAATTTCCAAATCCCACAATTCAGAAAATATTGAGTTGTTTTGTTTTATTTTTTATAAGTTTGAAATCAACTCAATTGGTGGCATTGACTGACTGCCTAAGTACTAAAGAAAGAATTTTGAATATACAGTAACTTATCATTTTATGGCTGAAATATGACATAACATTTCAGAGATATTTTAGGAACAAATTATAATCAAACTTTACATTAGAATTTAACCACATGTGGTACTGCAACTTGAAATAAGGCAAATAGTGTGATAATTATATTAAAATGGGAAAAAATTCTTAGAATCATGCATTGAACTTCAGTCATCACTGATACGGGATGGCTTTAGTACTTTTTCACTCTAAAAGTACCACCATTAATTTATAATGCTAAATTAGTTCTGTTTACCTTGAATTTCATATAAATTTTTCCTCTGATCTTAAATTTTTTATTGTATTTAATATTTTATCAATTTATGCATTACACATTATCAGAGCACAAAACATGAGTATATCTGCATATATTACATTGTATTATATTATTATATATAATACATATACACATACATATCTATATGTATGGAAATATATAAATATGTATATGTTTCTGTGTGTGTATGATAAATAGGTTTCTAGATTTAAAAAAAGAACTTCAAAATAAACTTGAATTTCAGATAAACAACACTTATTTTTTAGTAGAAATATGCCTAAACTATTGCATTGGGCATACTTTTACTACACTAACAAAAAATTGTGATGATGTCAGCAAAAATGATGAAGCAGGCACTTCCAAGGTCGTATTGCTATGCAGCACCTAAAAATCAAGGAGAAACTGTCAGAATCAACTGTGTCAGAACTCTGGAATATAGTTTAAGGCTAGAAACGTCCAAGCAAACACTGTCTTTTTTTTTTTTTTTTTTTTTAAAGGCAACTTAAAAATAATAGGAAAGCTTTGCAATATCTTTACTTGCCCTTACTGCTCAGGGGTGGTCTTGAACATGACAGTCTGTTTCCAGTGTGGGTGAATGGTACATTGTTGCAGAGGAAGCAAATCAGACCTTATTTCAAAGAGCTGTGTTTTGCCATTGTGTCCTTTCTGGGGACTACCTAAAAGACTAAGGCACAAAAGTAGCTATATAGACTGCATCATTTGAAATGATTATAAGGCAAATGAATAGCTCACATCCACTTGGGGCAAGAAATTGCAGTTAAAACAAAAAGTAGACAAGCTAAAATCCTGAGAGGATAATCTGGGAATTTCTTTGGGAAATAATAAGGACATAAAAAACCTTCCATCTATATGAGGGATTTTAGAAAGCACATGAATACCTAGAGCAAGACACTCACAAAAGACTTAAGAAGACTCAGCCTTCACCTCTGGCTGATCTCTAGGCTCAGCACAAGCAAAGAGTGAGGCTGTTGTATAGGTTTAGATGGACTTGCTAAGCATTGAAGGAGTGCCCAATACAAAGATAACTTGCAAAGAATGGGCCAGATTTTCTCTTTTACTCTTTTTTTTCTCTTTCTCTTTTTTTTAAATGTGCTCTTTATTGCATTCTCGTTTTTTCTTTATTTCCTTCTTTCTTTTTCTTTCATTCTTTTTCTTCTTTCTTTTTTTTCCTTCCCTTCTTTCTTTTTCCTTTCTTTATTTTGTTTTTGTACCCAGAAATTCAAGGAAATCTCTGTCAAATACTTGTTGACCACTAGTAAATGGGTACTTTAGAGACAACAGAAATCAAACACAACAAAGAAAACAGACTTTACAAAAAGAGTTTAGAAAAGCCACTAATTATAAATACAATTACAACATACAGAAAACTATAAAAATCAAACCCCAGGGGAAAGAATCTTATTGCAAGCATTTACATATAATATATTAAAAATATTCTGTGTTCAACAGAAATTATTTTTTAAAAAGAGAGGGAATAGCCTTTCACAGGAGAAATTAACTGAAACTGGTCCTAAGGAAGAACAGACATTGGTCTTCTAGAAAAATACCTTGAATCAAATATCTTAAATATGCTCAAAGAGCTCAAGTGTACCATGGACAAAAAGCTCAAGAAAATAAGAAATAAGAGAAACAATATTTCAGTAGAGAATAGTAGCAAAAGGAAAAACTTACATTTAAAAAATGAGAATTCTGGAGCCGAATTATACAATAAATGACACAAAAAAATTCACTAGAAGATTTTAATAGTAGATTTTAGCAGGCAGAATAAAATTAAAGATAAGACAACTGAAATTATACATTCTTCAGGGCAGAAATAACCAATAATAAAGAAAAATGAAAACAGCCTAAGAGGCCTGTGGGAAACAATCAAGCAGACCAATGTAATAGGAATGCCAGAAGTAAAGATGAGGGAGGAAGGAGCAAAAACATTTGAATAATGTCTAAAAAATATCTAAATTTTATAAACAACACAAATCTACATGTCCAAGAAGCCCAATGAAGTTCAAGAATGATGAACCTGAAGAGATCCACACCAAGATACAATACAATGAAACTGTCAAAAGCTAAACTACCATTCTACTCCTTGCTTCCATTATGTAACTCTCTTAGATTCTACATGTAATTGAGATAATGTGATGTTTGCCTATCTGTGTCTGACTTATTTAACTTTACATGATCTGTGTTTTCCAGGTTCATTCCTGAGGGCTGAGGAGATGTTGATTAAAGGATACAAAAATTCAGTTACATAGAAAAAATAATTTTGAGAGATCTATCAAATGATGTGGTGACTGTAGTAAATAGCAATGTATTGCATACTTAAAAATCATTGAGAGAAGATCTTTATTGTTTTCACCACACACAAAAACATGTATGTGAGGTAATGCATATATTAATTACCTCCATTTAGCCATTTCACAATGTAAAAATATTTTAAAACATTATGTTGTACATGATAATATATGCAATTTTTACTTGTCAACTAAAAAATAAATAATTATTTTAAGCTTAAAACTGAGGCAATCTTGAAGGCAGCCAGAGAGAAGTGATTTATCATTTACAAAGTATCTACAATATAATTAACAGCTGACTTTACATCAAAATTCATGTAGGCCAGAAGGCAGTGGGATGACATTTAAAATGTTAAAAGAAAAATAAATCTTTTAAGAATTTAATATTCGACAAAATTATCTTTCAACTATGAAGGAGATGTTAAGCCATTCCTGGAAAGGACAAAGTTGAGGAAACTCATTGCTAGTAGATCTGCCCTTCGAAACTGCTAAAGAGAGTTTTTCAGGCGCAAATAAAATAATGATAGACAGCAATTCAAAGCCACAGAAATAAATTTAAAAAATAAAGAAAGCAATCAAGGTAATAGACAGATGAATACAAAACCCAATATAATTGCATTTTTGCTTTAACTCCTTTTTTCCATGCCATTAAAACACAAATAAATAAACATGATTAAAACTCTGTTAATTGATACACAATATATAAAACTATAATTTATGACATCCTAAAGGAGGAGAAATGCAGAAGAATTTTTTGAATGCAATTGAATATAATGTGATACTAGTTAAAATGGATTGTAATAAGTTTATAAGATTAATTGTAATCCTCAGGTAGCCACCACAAAAATAACTAAAAAGGAAATAAAGAAGAAATGATATGATATACTACGAAAAAATCAATTAAACACAAATGAATGTAGTTATAGGGGAATTTAGAAATAAAAAAGCTGTAACATATTGTAAACACATAGAAAATGGCAGATGTATGTTCTTCATTAACAGAAATTACTTAAATATAAAAATATTGAACTTTCCAAATAAAAGGGAGACATTGGCAGAGTGGATAACAATAGTTATGATAGGTATAGCTTAAAGGAAATGATAACTGTAAAAATCTACATTATATAAAAAAAGACAGAGTTCTCAAATCAATAGCCTTACTTTATATCCTAAAGAACTAAAATATAGATTCAAACTAAACTCAAAGTTAATGAAAGGAAGGAAGTAATGATTATTAGAGTGAAGATGAATAAAATGTAATATAGAAAAATTATAGAGAAAATGAATAAAACCAAAAGCCATTTCTTTGAAACCAGCAAAGTTGATAAACCTTTAACTACAATGACTGAATAAAATGAGAAGACAAATTGAAAGAGGGGGCATTACTTTTGACCTCAGAAATAAAAAGATTATAACAGAAGAGAATAAATAATTGAATGCCACCATATTAGGTAACCTTCATAAAATGGACACATTTCTAGAAACATACTATCTACCAAATCTAAGACAAAATACAAAATTCGAGCAGATCTAAAACAAGCAAGGAGATAAATAATCAAAAAACTTCCTAACACAGAATAGCTCAGAACCAAATGATTTCAATATTGAATTCTACCGTAAATAATCACCATTAAGCCTTCTCAAACTGTTTCAAGAAAACAAAAAGTAGAAAGCATTCCTATCTAATTCTATGGGGCCAACCCAAGATACCAAAGCCAGTCTAAGTTATCATCATGTGAAAAGACTACAAACCAGTAACACTTACAGAAATTAAATAAAAGGGAACAAAATATAAGCAAATTAAATTCAACACAATATTGAAATGATTATATACCATGACCAAGTGAGATTTATCTAAGGAATGCAAAGGGGTTTCAACATGGGGAAATCACTCAACATAATACCTAGAATTAATAGAAAAATGAAATAAATGATCATCTCAAATGATGCAAAAGAGCCTTTAACAAATTCTAAAATCCTTTCATGATAAAGTCCTCAGCAAATTAGAAACATAAGGAAGCTTCCTTATACTGATGAGTATCATTTATGAAAACTCACAGGTTGTTTGATACTGAAACATGAAAGGTTGAAAGTCTTCCCCCTAAGATCAGGACAGAAAAAGTCTTCCTGCTTTCACCACTTCTATCCAAAATTGAACTGAAAGTTCTAGCTAGCTAGCTGAATGAATGAATGAATGAATGAATGAATAAATAAATAAATAAAAAGTCGAGAATAACAAAGAAAAGGCCAGCAATTTGAAAGTCTTGTGGGCTGAATTATGTTTTCCCAAAATATATTTTTGAGCCCTAATCCCCAGTATTTGTAAATGTTTTCTTATTTGGAAATAGAGTCTTCCCAGATGTAATCAAGTTAAGGTAAGGTGATACTGTATTAGACTGGGCCTGAATCCAATACTTGATGTCATTATAAGAGAGGGATATTAAGACAGAAAGACACAAAGAGAGAGGAAGATCACATGGTGTGGAGGCAGATCTTAAGGTGTCTACGATTAATGTGTCTACAGGCTAATTAATGCCAACTATTGCTGGCAACCCTCAGGAGCTAGGAGAGAAGCATGCAGCATATCCTCTCTCACAGCCTCTGGGGAAATCAAAACCAAAAACAAAAACTATAACAAAACAAATCATGATGACACCTTAATTTAGGACTTCTTGTCTCCAGAATAACGTGAGAATAAATTTCTGTTGTTTAAAGCCACCCAGTTTGTGGCACTTTATTACAGCTTTCCTAGTAAACTATTGTAGATTTTGGTAAAAGAATGTAGGGGTCTACTAAAACAGATGCCTAAAAATATGGAAGTGGTTTTGTAATTGAATCATGGGTATAGACTGGAAGAATTCTGAAGCACATAATAGAAAAAGCCTATGTTGCCTTGAAGAGTCTCTTAGTAGAAATGAAGATGGTAAAGGTACACCTAGTGGGCTTAAATATAAACAGAGAGTATGTTTTTGGAAATTGAAGGAAACATGAGTCTGGTTATAAANTAATAAATATACTTTATTTTGTTGGTCATATTGTTTCAGCTTTGGCATTTGGAAGTTCTGTCAGTTGACCCTTTGTCCCTTCGACACATCCCAATCATTTTTTAGTTTCACCCGTTTTACTTTCTGGTACTACAAAACATTCCAGGGTCATTTTGTATATTTCCTGCTGCAGTTCTAAAACCAAACATTTTTCCAATGAGAGTGGTCCCTTTTATTCAGAATAGTGTCAGTAACCATTATGTGAGTTCCAAAACTTATATGCATGTGTGTGTGTGTGTGTGTGTGTGTGTGTTTCTCTAGAAGCTTTGATAATCTTCTCTTTATCCTGATGTTCTTTAACTTAGCCACACTGTATTTTGTGGTAGTTGTAAGTCTTTTTCATTAATTCTACTAATACTTACCTT
>NW_007739370.1:35467-36886 GCF_000696425.1 Galeopterus variegatus | reverse complement strand
CCTGATGGCTGTAGGTCTGAAGTGTTAGGGAAGGGAAGGCTCCATAGCCCTGGGCTTGAGTTTTGGCTCCTCTCTACTAGCTGGGTGATGTTGGCAAGTCATTTCTCTTTTCTGAATCTTGGTTCTGTCTTTAAAAAATGGAGCCAGTAATAAACTTTCTTACAGTGTCATGACGGGGACTGAATGCAAAGCTCCTAGCCCCACAACTGTATAAAGGAGGCATTCAACTAGTAACAGTTGCCATCTCTTTCACTTTTCCCTGGGCTTGGCCTCAACATGCCTGGGACTGTGAATCCCTGTATTTGTCTTTCTTACTCTTGCTGCTCTGTTAATCTTGCAGGTCTACTTTGAGGATGAGGACAGGACAGAACTATACTGGGTATCTCCTACAAGCACCTTGCTGCAGGTACTGCAGCACCCCAGGTGAGTCACCTTCCAGGATCTGAGTAGACAGGGGAAGATACTCAGGCACCATCCCAGGAGTATAGTCAGGTTCTCATTCCACCACTGATTTATTGCCTCATACTCTGCTCACGAAGCTGTGTGAAACAGCAACCATGGAGACTGGCCCCGCCTATTAAACTGGGCCATTGGCTAACAAGTTGGAGCTTAATGACAGCTCATTGCACCACAGCCATGACACCCCAAATGGGGAAGTGAACGTAGCTGGTCTGAGAAGGGAAAAGCTACCTGGATTTTGTACCTGAAGGCAGCTGGGATGGCCCTCCTTTTCCTGATTGTACCCGTGTCCCCTGATACTGTTATATGGAGAGAGCATTGTCTCTTGAAGTCAGACTCACCATCATTTACTGGCTATGTGACTCTAAGCACACACTGCCTCTCTGGGGCTGTTTCCTTATCTCCAGAATGAGAATAATAACACTGGCCTACATATTTCTCAGGTATTTGAGAACCAGTGAGAGAGTAGGAGTCAAAGTGCTCTTGTGAACTGTACAGGACAGTCCCCCCCCATAAGAGGGCATCTTTGTGGCAGCAAGTTGGATTTGGCAGTTGTCTCTCAGCAGCTTTGAGGTATTCCTGGACTATAAGGGAATGCCCTCAATGGATTTACAAGTTGACTCTTGGACTGCTTTTTCCTAAGCTATGAACAAAGCAAAGAAGATAAAAGCAAATGCTTTTGCACTCAGGCTAAAAGAGCCCACGTGTTAGGGGAAATAGGGTGGTCAGATGTGGTACGAAGTGAGGGTAGAGAGCTGGGTTAGGGCCATGCATGAAGGCCTTGAATGTCCTGCTAAGGAGCGTAAACTTTATCCTGATAGTGGGGCTTAGAGTCCCAGAGGGTGTTTTTTTAGGTAAAATGTACAGAATAATGTATAGATTTGAAGTGTACTGTTCGACAGTGAGGCCTGAAATGGGAGATGGATTGGAGAAAGGTTTAAGAGGCAGATGGGATGGGAA
>NW_007739370.1:32191-35265 GCF_000696425.1 Galeopterus variegatus | reverse complement strand
TTTTTAGGTAAAATGTACAGAATAATGTATAGATTTGAAGTGTACTGTTCGACAGTGAGGCCTGAAATGGGAGATGGATTGGAGAAAGGTTTAAGAGGCAGATGGGATGGGAATTGGTGAATGTTTATTGATTTGGTTGGGGTGTCTAGCTGGTCTTGATGCTTAGCTTTGGCTTGGTAGGCAGGAAGGGAAGATTTCTCCAGATCTGATCAATACTTCTCTTGGTGATGTTTTTCTGCAGCCCCAAATCTTCCTTCTAGCTTATGGACACATTTTTAGCTGTTCATTTTCTCAGTCATTAGCAAATTATCCAGAATTCTTTAAAGGCCTTACCCCTTCTCCAAAAAGCAAAGGAGAAATCTAGACAGAAAGTAGACTGATCCATGGAGGAAAACCAATGTCATGCTTCTCATAAAATGTAATGATGTTGAAAGTGATTACTTTTTAAATTACTAGCACAGACAAGAGGCTACTCAGGATTGGTTTCTGGCAACTCCAGACCCTGAACTGTGTAGAGCCAAGAAACAAGCCCCTCTGTCCAGAACCAGTCCCACCTAATTCTACCTGGGAGGCCAAGGCCCTGCCGCCTCTCCAACCCTCTTCACTCCTTTTGCTTTATGGCCCAGCAACAGCAAACACTCTGGTTGCCTGCCCCTCCTGGCCTCATCACCACCCCATCCCCAGATCAAAGCCATGTTCAGACATGGCATCTGCCAGGAAGCCTTTCCTGATTCACTTCCCCATAGAAGGAATTGTGCCTCCGTGGACTAATGCTGTACCTCACAAATGCTTGTACAATGTGCTTACTCTTGTTAATTGGTTCCTTCTCTCCCTCTCCCCAGGACTGAACTTGAGAGCAAGGAGGATGCTTTTGTTTGTTTGTTTTTTAAACTCTGTTTTCAGCACAAGCCTGACTTACCCTAAGTACTCACTGAATGTTGAATGAATGAATGAAAGTATGTTTTGTAGTTTTATTTGTGTTTAGCCACAGCCATGCATGATGCTGGAGTACTGGCCTAAAGGTTCTGGCTAGGTTATAAGGGGAGAATGTCATGCTAATTTGTCAGATTTATCAACAACCAAACAAATGTGCGGAACTTGTATTTTCTTTCTTTTTTTTTTTTTTTAAAGATGACCGTTAAGGGGATCTTAACCCTTGACTTGGAATTGTCAGCACCACGCTCTCCCAAGTGAGCTAATCGGCCATCCCTATATAGTGATCTGAACCTGTAGCCTTGGTGTTATCAGCACCACACTCTCCCAAGTGAGCCATGGGCCGGCCCCCGAAACTTGCATTTTCATGTTGACTCGCATCCAAAGGTTCACCTTGAATGTTGTTGGGAAGGTCAATGGACGATTAAGATTGTAATTCAATTAACCCCTCTCTTTTGTTGTGTTCACTGCAGGTACTTTGTAAAAGCCCTGACACCAGCATTTTTGGTCTGTGTAAGATCCTCTCCTTTTTGCAAGAATTATCTCTGGGGGAGAAAGGTGCACCAGGTAAAGTGACTAAGGCAGGCTGTGGGAGCCAGGACCCCTGGATCTTCTTCCTCACCTTCCTCTGCCTGGACCCTAACACGCTTGAATCAGATGGATACACTTTTAAGGTCTAGCACTTTATTTCTGTCACCCTTGGGACAGTCCTTCCTTGCATCTTGGTGGGGAAGGAGCTGCTGACTTTCCTAAACTGCAGCTTCCCTGGTCAAGATACTGAGATCCAGCTGGTCTTCACTCTCCTCAATTGATACAAAACTTGGTGCCCTGGTCATGACTCCTTTGGACTCTTTCTCTGAAGGCACCATCTACTGTAGTTACCACAGCAACTGACCCAAGTAACTCACTGGCCTGTGGAGACTGACTGAGGATCCAGTGATGTGATTTTGAACCTTTGTGGAGTTAGATGTCTTAGAGAAGTTACCCCTCAAACCACATGTACACACTTAAACTATGCATTTACAGTAGTCCCCACTTATTTATGGTGGATACTTTCCGATATCCCCAGTGGATGCCTGAAACTGCGGATAGCACTGAACCCTATATACACTGTATGCAACAGTCGATTTGATAACTGAGATGGCTACTAAGTGACTAATGGCGGGTAGCATGNACAGCAACTGACCCAAGTAACTCACTGGCCTGTGGAGACTGACTGAGGATCCAGTGATGTGGTTTCAAACCTTTGTGGAGTTAGAGGTCTTAGAGAAGTTACCCCTCAAACCACATGTACACACTTAAACTATGCATTTACAGTAGTCCCCACTTATTTATGGTGGATACTTTCCAATATCCCCAGTGGATGCCTGAAACTGCAGATAGCACTGAACCCTATATACACGGTATGCAACAGTCGATTTGATAACTGAGATGGCTACTAAGTGACTAATGGCGGGTAGCATGTACAGCATGGATGCACTGGACAAAGGGATGATTCATGTCCCACACAGTGGTGTGAGATTTCATCATGCTACGCAGAACGACATGCCATTTAAGACTTATGAATTGTTTATTTCTGGAATATTCCATTTAATATTTTTGGACTACAGTTGACTATGGGTAACTGAAACCGAGGAAAGCAAAAGGAGGACTACTATAATTTCAAGGCTTTAAGGCCTCCAGTTATTTCATGAGCACAGAGGGGAGCTGTATGGGGTTACTGTAGATGTATTGGGGTGGAATGGGGCCAGGAAAGCCACATCCTGTTTCTTCATTTATAAAGATAATACAAACTGGGATCCTTGGTACCCCTGAAAAGTTTGCCAGTTTTCCTGATCTTCGTAGTATGGTGAACTGTGACAGATTTGGACAGTGGCCTCTGAGTTCCTCTGAATTTTTCACATTTTAGGATTTTGTGCCTTTTAAGCTGGCAAATCTTTTTACATGTTGGATCATTGTATAGGTTTTATTTTTGTCTGCAGCTATTTGTCCCCCCTTCCTAGAGGATTTTATATATCCATTCCTGTAGCCATGTGACCTCTTGCAGTGTCTACCCCATCTACCCCATCCTTGCTCCTGGTGCAGATAGACGTGAGCAGACATAACTTGCGCCATGTCCACATAGAAGCTTGAAGAGCCAT
>NW_007739370.1:29848-31763 GCF_000696425.1 Galeopterus variegatus | reverse complement strand
ATGTTGGATCATTGTATAGGTTTTATTTTTGTCTGCAGCTATTTGTCCCCCCTTCCTAGAGGATTTTATATATCCATTCCTGTAGCCATGTGACCTCTTGCAGTGTCTACCCCATCCCCCAGGGGTACTTCCTTGCTCCTGATGCAGATAGACGTGAGCAGACATAACTTGCGCCATGTCCACATAGAAGCTTGAAGAGCCATTTTGTAGTAGGGTTTTGTTCTTTTCCCTCTGCCATGAGAACGTATTTCCCAAACACGAGCTGTTTCTCAGCCTGGGTGCCAGAATGGTAAGACACATGGAGCAGAGCTGAACAGCTGGCTCACAGCCATTGATTGTAACTTGAATGAGAACTAAATGTTGTAGTAAACACTGAGATTTGGGGTTGTTTGTTATTATAGCAAACCTGACTAATACATCATTAAACAGAAACCAGCTGCTGTTCTTAAAATAGACAAATTTGGAGTTTTGTGTTGCGTACTTCATTGTTTCTGAAGGGAAATTGGCTGTGGAATATTTACAAAGAACCATGCAGCTTTCCTTTCAGGTACAGGTCCCTGCCTGTGGCTGTGGCCAGGAAGATGAAGTCTATCCTCTCTCCTAAGCCTGGTTTTGGTCACACTTAGGCCACTTGCTCTCACTGTAGCCCAGCTAGAGACTCCCAGTCATCTATTTGTAAGAACGCAGCGACCTCTGTAAGGGGCATAACATTTAGTCAGCAATAACACCAGCAGGTCTTACAGGGTCTCTGTAGCAGCTGTCACTAGCTACCCACCTCTTATGGGGCAAGGCATGTTCCAGTGTGCCTTCTCACTTAGCTCTGATTGGAGATGATCACCTGGCACTCTTCCTGGACACTGAGACTGAGATGAGGTACTGGATGCGAGCAAGGTGTACATGAAAAGTGTGCACAACTGAGAAGGGCTGTTCTGTGACTTTTACCCTCAGCACCAGCCCTTTTGTAAAGCTCCCAGCAGCCAGGTCCTTGGCCAGCTTCTGCTCTATCTTCTCTTCAGTCCCTGCCCCTCCCTCCAGCTTGGGTGGGGCAGAGGGGAATGGGGAGAAAAGAGACTTAGAATGGCAGAATGTTAGACCAGAGGGAGGATCCTGGTGGCTGCTGACTTGCTGTGACTGGGTGAGGGACTGCTGCTTGTCCATAGCTCTTCTGTGCAGGTACTGTATGCAAAGTACCCATCCCAGTGCCTGGCATATAATTATTCAATAACTAACTCTTAACTCAAGCACTCTATATCCAGTGGCACATCTCTGCAGACTGGTGATTCTCAACCAGGGGTAATTTTATGCCCCCCCCCCCCCCCCCCCCCCCCCGGGACATCACAACTTGGTGGGGTGCTACTGGCATCTAGTGGGTAGAGGCCAGGGATGCCTCTAATCCTACAGTACACAGGACATGTCCCCACAAGAAAGAATTATGTGACACAAATTGTCAATAATGCTGAGGTTGAGAATTGCTTCACTAAACCAAAAAGATAAAACCTTTTTTTTAGGCACCAGCCTGTGTAAGTTGAAATACTTTTACAATAATCCCTAAAAGTCCTTTCTCAGCCTCTTGCAGGTCTGAGGAGAGGGGTTCATAGAGGACCATATGGCAGTTGGTCCCTGGAAATTAGGCCCTTAAGACACCAGCACACAGAGATGAGGAAAGGAAAGAGCTCTACCCCGCTGAGCCGTGGTCCCGTATTCAAGTGGTATTGGCCACCTGGGAAGTTGGAATCCTGAACCTACCCTGACCCACTNTCAATCTAAGTAAAGTCATCAGAGAAAGCTAATCCATCGAAGTAAACTCATCAGACCAAGCACATTGATCTACATGAACTCATTAGACCAAGCACATCGATCTAAGTAAACTCATCAGACCGAGCTCATCGATCTAAATGAACTCATTAGACCAAGC
>NW_007739370.1:26268-28982 GCF_000696425.1 Galeopterus variegatus | reverse complement strand
ATTTAAGATGCTGCACATGAAAGGACTTTGCCAGAGTGCAAGCAGGGAGGTCTGCAGGGCACAATGCCATAAGATGGCTTCCTAGCCCTGCTTCTGACACCTGGAACCAGGACACCTACCTCCAGTCTGTAGGGTGCTGAGGGCCCTCTAATTCTTGAGTTAGAAGTGAATCCCCACCCACAGTTTTGGAGGTTGTTGGGACATTTCTAGCCACACTAGAGCTGGGAAGACCTATTTGTGTCTGTCATTCAGCCATAGTCTTCACTGAGGCTGGCTCATGGCCAGATCTTGCCCTTGGCCCTGCCCTTAAGGAGCTCTCAGGCCATCAGGGAAGTGCAGTAGAAATCAACCACGATGAAATGAGGGTGCGAAGGAGGCCCAAGCAGCATGATCTGGCTGATCCCAATGGGGTGGGGGCACTTAGGAATGGCTTCCCAGAGGTGACATGTAAAGAAGGACTTAAGGATGAAGAGGCCCAAGTTGAGCGTTCCTGGCAGAGGGCTCAGCATATGCAAAGGCATGGAAGCCATTCCTGACCCTCTGCTCTCCCCAGGTGTGGTTACCCACATGCCTGTCTTTGCCCCACCCATCACCCACTCATAGGACGTATCGACCCTTTGCCCCACCAGACTGTGTGGTCCCTGAGGGCCAGGCCTGTGTCTGATAGCTCTACGCCCAGTACCCCTCAGAGCTAAGCACAGAGGATGTGATCAGAGAATGTGGTGCGTGCCTAACTGGCATGTCTGACGGCTAGTGAGCGTAATAACTTCGTATAGCATACATTATACGAAGTTATCGCCCTTCCTTGAGCATTGGGCCCTGGTGTTCGGACTTGATTCCATGCAGCCTGGGCAGCCAGGGATGCGTTTTGATCAGGGAGTGGTATACCCAGAACCCTGACTGGCAGCCAGAGTGGGGGTAGGTCTGGGAGGCCCTCCATAACTGGGTGGCCTCCTCCTCATTGAGGGGCTCCCTCAGGTGGTACATGGAAAAAAGCATCAGGTTGCAGAAGGCACAGGCAGAGCAGATGTGGAAACAGAAGGGGAAGAGGCTGCTGTGGAAGAAGGCCAGCGGCTGCTGAGGTAAGCTGCTGTCCATCACGAAGCCTGCGTGCGGGGAATGGTGGGTGCAGTGTCAACAGCTAACAGCAGCTGGTGGGCCCAGGGCCCATCTACATCCAAGGTCTGTGAATGCTAACACTCCAAGGCAGTTGGAACAATAGTTAACAGCACAGACTCTGGGCCAGGGTGCCAGGGTTCAAAGCCCAATTCTGCTATTTAATAGCTGCATGACTCTGGGCAAGTTTCTTAACCTCCTTGTGTGTCAGTTTTCTTGTCTATAAGTAGGCTTAATAATAATAATATCTACACAGACTATTGTTTTGAAGACTAAGTGGCTAGCCACTAGCATAGTAGGTGCTCAGTAAGCACTAGTTGTTATGGGCACCAGGCATTCTATGGGACAAGCCTTTGCCGAGGATGATTCTCCCCTGACTTGATCCCCAGGTGAGTAACTGCGATGGCTCTATGGCCTCATGCAGGATGGGACTCTCCATGAGTGGAATTGTCACTCAGGAGTCACCTCCCCAAATCCTGGATTCCAGAGGCATAGCCAGACTGCGAAGGATCCTGCCTGTTTTTAGTCCTGGATAGAAAGCAGGCCTAGGACCTGCTGATAGGGCCAGTGTCCAGGGACTGCCTAGGCTCAGTGAGTCCCTGCCCTCAGCCCACCTTCATTTTTCCATCTAAAAATGGGGACAATGTACTAGAAAGAACCGTGTGTATCCCTGTAAGGGCTTATCATTCTTTTTAAACAGCATATGGCATGAGCCCTCACTAGCAAAGTAGTGCTTTAGCCTACAGGCAACATGGTTCTTGATACCCAGCAGATACTAGTTTGGATTCTTGCCCCTCTACATAAAGGTTGTGTGTAAGTCACATAACCACTTGACCCCCAATTTGGTCATCTGTAAATTGGGGCAAAAATACTGCCAAATAGGGGGGTTGAGGAGTGCTGTGACGCCTCTAAGAGTTGTGGTATGTTCAGTGCCTGAGCTTGATGCCCGGCATGCAGAAAGTAGGTGCTCAACAACCCTAGGAACCCAGCCAAAATCATTCCCTGTCTCAGGGAAGTCCCTTCCCTGAGACACACCTGAAATAAATGTCACCCAGATCTGCATGCCCCAGAAGGTGGCAAGGAAGATCAGATGTAGGGTCTCGATGAGGGCCAAGGGCTCCCTGTCTGTGGGCCTGGTGCCTGCCACCCACAGTCTCTCTCCATAGGTCTGAGCCAACTCCTGCTGCTTTAAGGGCACAGAGTAAGGCCCAGAGCTGAATCCTCAACCAATGCGGGGAGGGGCTGCCTCTGCCACCTGAGGGCAGCCCACCCCCACACCTTGGCTCTGCCCAACCCCTGGACTCTCCAGGCTTCCTCCTCCCCACCATCCATACCAGCCTGATTAGAGCTCCCCTAACACACAGATTGCTTCCTAGTTCCATGCCTCTGCTCTAGTTCCCTCTACTGGGAATGTCCCTCCCCTGCCTGGTCCACCTGCCCCAAACCTACCTGTCTTAGGAGAATTTCAAAGGGTACCTCCACTGTGAAGTTTTCCCTGCCTGCCAGTAAGGCTGGCCCCTCCCTGACCGCATGCACACACCCTCACCCTCACCCTCATCCTGCAGAGCTCTGTCCTAGCCCCTGTAATACTGCATTGC
>NW_007739370.1:22197-24830 GCF_000696425.1 Galeopterus variegatus | reverse complement strand
CCTCTCCCAACCCTCCACCCCGCCTTGGGAGCCCTCCGCACAGGACCGGAGTGCCTGGTGTCAGTGATGGAGGCTGGACCACCAGACTTCTGTCCGGTTACCTCTGTGGATTTGGGTTGGCAGCTGGAGAACTGGGTAGGGAGACAAAGCCCTCTGAACCACTGCTGGCAGGCACAAGGGGCAGCCAGGAAAGGACAGTGGTTGTGGCCGCCGTTTACACTGAATTCCGGCACCGTGCTAGAATCCGGATTCTCTTAGTTAATCCTAACGGCCACCCTCTCAGCTCTATGATCCCAGTTTTATAAATAAGGAGATGGAGGCACACAGTCACATAACTAGTGAGTGTCAGAGCCAGGATGTGAACCCAGGCAGTTCACTCCAGAGCCCACCTTCCTCCTCTTCTGTGTTCCCTTGTTCCGTTTGTGTTACATTTATCCTGCACCTACTATGCTCAGGGCATCAAGGCTAAAGTGCATCAGGTAGCCGCTGCCTTCAAGGTCATGCTGTTGAGTGGATTTAATAAATCTAACCCTTGGCTGGGAACTGCTCCAATGAAGAGAAATACGGTCACAAGCAAGCCTGTCCTCGTCCCTGCTCTGAGGCCTCAGTGGCTGCCCCTTCCCTCATCAGCACTCTTGGTGGGGCATTCAAGGCCTTTCAGGATCTGGGCCCTCACCACCTCTGCAGCTCCTCTCTCTGACCTCCTTAGCCCAGCCATACAGGACATGTTCAGCCAGTGGGCAGGAGGGTACAGTGGCTAAGGGTATTGGATCTAGAGTCAGGCTGCCCACATTTCCATTCCAGCCCCACAGCTCACTAGCTGTAGACCTTGGGCATCTTGCTTAGGTGCTCTCTGCCTCGGTTTCCTCATCTGCAACATAAGCAGGAATAACAGCCCCTACCTCATGCGGGAGCTATGAGGATTAAATGGGTTAATATATGTGAAGCACATGGAACAGAGCTTGCCTCATAGTAAGCGTCCAATTTATAACACTGTTATTTTTTATTCTCCAATCTTGCCATGCTCTTAGCTTTGGGCCTTTGCATACTCTGTTCCCTCCGCCTAGGCCACTTTTCCTCCCACTTGCTTTCCTTCCTCCACCTCCAACTGTCGAACAGGGCTTGTCTCCTCCAGGAAGCCCGCCCTGGCTTCTTGTCCCATGTGTCCCCACAGCACCTGCACCATTACTACTATTCCTAAACTGCATCGTAATTGTCTATTTACTTGATGGTTCCCCCATTTCTCTGTAAACTGAGTCAGGGGCCCTGAACTGGGCACTTTTGTACTGCCAGGGCCTAGCACTGCCCCTACTCAGTACATTGCAGGTACACAACAAATGATTACTGGCTTGATGTCACAGAATTAGGAGTGATTAGTTCTGAACAGATCGGAGTGGAAGCTACCACCTATGATGGACTTGGGCCATGCAGATGAAGAATGAATTGGAGGGTGAGGTAAGGAGGGAGGGCCTTCAAGCAAAGGCAAGGTGCCTTAAAAGGGCACATTCCAGGGGTAGCACATATGCTGGCCTGGCTCAGTAACAACAGCTGATACCTACTTAGCACTTGGGCTATGCCAAGCGGTGTGCTGGGTGCTTTATAAAGATTGGCTCAGCTAATCTTCCCAATACCTCTAGGAGTTAAGTAGTTTTATAGCACCATTTGGCTAATAGGAAAAGTGACATGGAGAGGTTAAATAAGTTGCCCAAAGTCAGCTAGCTAGTGAAAAGTGGAGTCAAAACTTGGAAGTCAGGACTCTCCTAAGCCCTTCAGGGGAGATCAGTATTAACAAGACTGGTCCAACTGCCCTTGCCTTGCTCACTCCAAGCTTATGGTAGAGTCTTGGCACTCACTGTGTCATGCCATGTCCCCAACCGGTCTGCCTGGGTAGAAGAATCCACTATCTGCAGAAACCCCTGCCAGAGCCCACAGCTGAATCTGCACAGCACCTACCACCCACCCAATGGGATTCCCGTCAACTAACAAGCTTTTCAGTGAGTCTCGGCAGCAAGTTCTGCCTTTGGTTACCATAAACTAGTTAAGTGCCTCTTCCTGACTCTCTTGGCTCTACAGTTTCAATTATTCAAGGACAATTAAGCTTTAGCCATGGGAACTCATTAGAAGCCTTGAGAGCTGCTGGTTTGACAGAAATGGACACCATCCCTACACCAGGGTGGTGCCTGAACATGGGGAGTCTAAAGGTACCACCCTGTTCTGCTGGCCCTCAGTGCGCCACCCATCCACTATGTGCGAAGTATCTCTTAATATAAGGCAGCTGCCACTTACCAAGCACATGCTATGAGCCAGGCACCATTGTCCTCCTTTTATAGATAAGGAAGCTAAAGTGCAGAGACTATGAGGAAGTGTCTTGCACGAGGTCACATAGCTATTAAGTAACCCAGGCAATCTGACTCCAGAGTCTCTAGTCTGGAGTTTTATACTATGATGTAAGTCATTATTTTAAATTAAGTCAAGTACCTTGATTTTTTTTCAAATGTTACTTAAGTTTGCAATAGCATCATAAAAATATTTTCCCATTTTCTATATTATAATAAAACTAAAAAAAAAAAAGTCATTTTCCTAACTCTAAAACTAACCCTACCATGCCCTTAAATGCATAATAATCCATTCTT
>NW_007739370.1:18972-20657 GCF_000696425.1 Galeopterus variegatus | reverse complement strand
CAAGGTTCTGATCTTTCCACCAAATCACATTGCTCTTGGCTACTACAAGAAACACTGGCTTAGTGATCAGGACTAGGTTTTATTCAGCTTGACCTTGGGCAAATCACTGTCCTTCTTGTATTTGTCTCCCTATTATAAAATAACGAGGATGGGTACCTGTTTCAGCAAACCTACAAGGCTGTAGTAGCTCAAAGGCTGATCCAACCAGTCTTCTCTTCATGCAACAGGATAGACCAGAGGTGACCTGGCGCCTGGCCTGTACTCAGGCGTTTGCCAGTTGATGGTGTGTGGCAGATTCATCCCTGCTCCAGGCTGCTTCTCATCTGTGAACCAAAGGCTGCAGAGGCTGTCTCCAAGTTCTCCTCTGTTCTAAAGTTCCAGGATTCTACATCATCCTCAAATCATTCTAGGACTCACACACTTAAGAAGAATTTAAAGTTAATTGGTTCTCTGTTCCTGGAATCTGATTTTTTAAAAGTGCCATTAGACTAAGCTTCCATGAANACTCCAGAGTCTCTAGTCTGGAGTTTTATACTATGATGTAAGTCATTATTTTAAATTAAGTCAAGTACCTTGATTTTTTTTCAAATGTTACTTAAGTTTGCAATAGCATCATAAAAATATTTTCCCATTTTCTATATTATAATAAAACTAAAAAAAAAAAAGTCATTTTCCTAACTCTAAAACTAACCCTACCATGCCCTTAAATGCATAATAATCCATTCTTAAAAGCATTTGGTGGGGAAAAAAAGCATTCTGGTGTGTTGGTGTAGAAATTGATTGTGGGAACTCTAGAGAGACCTGGTACTCAAGTAGTTAAGGAAATGACAATTTCAACAGATTTCTGCAAAGCTCCTTTATTGATAGCCCAGCAGGTGTTTCTTCCATTAAAATACAGAATATTAATGGAGCCCTTGATTTACATTCTAAGCTTGATTTACACGATGGTTTTGTTATGCACCAGTCTTTGTCCCCAAGTATTAATTCTGCTAAATATATCCCAGCCAGTTGGTTCTAGATCTCCCCAGGGAATAAGCAATGATAATACAGCCCGTACCTGTTATTTTGCCAGAATCCCCATTTCATCAATTTATGGCAAATGGTAAAATTGGCAAGTTCAAAAATGAGAGTAAGGTACAGTTTGAATATTTCTGTTTTTCCTCTAAGGAGATGAGACCACTCTGCAGGCATTACCTAATTCTTACTTGTAGAGTTCCCCAGGAAGGCTTTAAAAGCATCATAATCAAGAAAACAAGATCCAGACCTTGAGACAACAAAGTTCACAGCAAAACCTGAGGTCTCAGTGGGGAGAATTCCTAAGCCGTCTGGTGTAGTGTTTCTTGAGTGCAGACTAAGGGTTAATAACCATTTCCTACAAATGATCTCAGTCAGCCCCCAAACCACCCTCCCAGGTGGGTACCATTAACAGGAGCTTACCAGTGAAGAATCTGAGAGGCACAAAGGGGCAAGTAATTGGTCTGAGGTCACATCCCCAGTAAGTGGTGAATCTGGACTATGTCTCTTCAAGGTTCTGATCTTTCCACCAAATCACATTGCTCTTGGCTACTACAAGAAACACTGGCTTTGGGCTGGCCCGGTGGTGCACTGCTACAGTGCGCCGCTTGGCTCCCACCGAGGGTTCGGATCCCACATACAGACCGGCCGCTCACTGGCTGAGCGAGGTG
>NW_007739370.1:3326-18760 GCF_000696425.1 Galeopterus variegatus | reverse complement strand
ATTTGCATGAATTCTAATTTCTCACATACTTTGGGCTAACTTGATTAGATGGACATAAATAATTCAGTTTTATTTATTGAAGTCACTTTTGTCTAGGCAGAGGCCAAGCAGTGTAGTTGGAAGGGCATAATTTTTGGCCAATGCCCGATTTTAGAACTGATCCTTAATAGCTGCACATCCTTGAGTAAGTTGCTTAAATGGAGCCTCAGGTTTCCTTATCTGTAAATGAGAACAGCAGCTACCTTGCATAGTTTTAAGGTCTAGAGATGGTATATAAAAGTGCCTCACAGCACAACGCAGACCCTCAACAAATAAATGACCAGACCATTCTAAGCAGAAAGCTCGAATCGGTCTGATAAAGCCCAATTACAAAGTGGCCCAGAGGAGGCGGCTCTTACACCAGGAACTCCCAATCGACTTTGCATATTAGAAACATCTGGGGAGCTTTAAACTTCCCAATGCCCAGGACACACCCCACACCATAACCAGAACCTCTGGGTGGGACTCCGGTGATGCCAGTGTGCAGCAAAGGTAGATTAAGCAAATTTGTGGAGCACAAATTTAAAGTTAAAAAAATTATTTAAAGCACCGATTTGCATGAATTCTAATTTCTCACATACTTTGGGCTAACTTGATTAGATGGACATAAATAATTCAGTTTTATTTATTGAAGTCACTTTTGTCTAGGCAGAGGCCAAGCAGTGTAGTTGGAAGGGCATAATTTTTGGCCAATGCCCGATTTTAGAACTGATCCTTAATAGCTGCACATCCTTGAGTAAGTTGCTTAAATGGAGCCTCAGGTTTCCTTATCTGTAAATGAGAACAGCAGCTACCTTGCATAGTTTTAAGGTCTAGAGATGGTATATAAAAGTGCCTCACAGCACAATGCAGACCCTCAACAAATAAATGACCAGACCATTCTAAGCAGAAAGCTCGAATCGGTCTGATAAAGGTCTAGAGATGGTATATAAAAGTGCCTCACAGCACAACGCAGACCCTCAACAAATAAATGACCAGACCATTCTAAGCAGAAAGCTCGAATCGGTCTGATAAAGCCCAATTACAAAGTGGCCCAGAGGAGGCGGCTCTTACACCAGGAACTCCCAATCGACTTTGCATATTAGAAACATCTGGGGAGCTTTAAACTTCCCAATGCCCAGGACACACCCCACACCATAACCAGAACCTCTGGGTGGGACTCCGGTGATGCCAGTGTGCAGCAAAGGTAGATCTTCTGCCTTGCAATCTAGCCTTTCTAGGTTTGTTCTCAGAATCCACGTCTCCTGGCCTGAAAGTCTAAAGTAATTCCAAAGAAATCCTAGGCCCAGAGCTCCAATGATAGGCCTGGGAGCAATTATGGCTTGGCATATACATTCATTAGGAAACCTGATGGTGCGTGCTTGGAGTGGGATTACTCTAGCAGTAGTAGCAGTGGCAGTAACAAGCTGCCAAGAAGCTGTTTAGCAGGCAGAACAACTAGCCACAACAAGAACTGCAGTGCACTAGGAACTGGCTCAGGCCCCTCGGTTCCAGGAGCTCATCTCTACAAGAGGCTGGACTACCATATGATGAGCTGTGTATGTGCAAATCTAGGGATGCCGTCAGCACTGTGGCAGGAAGAGGGAAAACACTTCCAGGAGCTGTCAGGCAGGTATTCAGGAGGTGGTGGCTTTGAGTTTGGCCCTCACGGAATCTTGTTGGACTTGGACACGTAGAGACCCTTGGGGGCCAAGGATTGAAAACCTAGTTATGTTCCTAATCTAGTGTGCAGGAGCAATGAAAATAGGCAGCATTGCTGTGGTAGCTCAAGTCTGCTCCCAGTTTTCCACAGAATTCAGGCAGAGACCAGCTCTTAATATTCACCCCTCATTGTGGCTCTAGGATGTACCTAGGATAAAGTCACCATGGCAGTTGGAGCCTGCTGTCCCTGACACCTGTGGGAAGAGATGGTTTAAAACATATTTTTCCAACCCCCCTCCCCCCCACTTTTTTTGCAGTGTGGAAACAGTAGAAAAAGAAAGAAAAGGGGTAGGAAGGCATTTGCACTGTTAAAATGGCAGATGTTATCACTCTTTCAAATTAACATGCAAGGTTCATTCCAATAGTTTGACTTCATTCAATCTATAGAACATGATCTCAGTGCTTAAGCTGCCTCAATAGGGCCAGGTCTCTGAAGCCATCGGCTAATTATATCAACTTTCCAATATGCTTAGACTATGAGGGATCAGAGGAACCAGATCTGCCTGACATGAGCCTCTCATGGAACCACCCAGTCACAGCTGTAAGGACTTTACAGCTCTCCCTCCACTTTCTCATATTACAGATGGGGAAACTGAGGCCCCATTAGGGGAGGGGACATGTCCAAGTCACCAGTGAGTTGGGCCAGTCAGATCCCCCCACTCTCAGCCCACCTTCTCGGTGGAAGAGGGCTGGCGGTCCTGCTCTCTAGACTGAATGTAGCAAGAGGCCTGTGGTCAGACTGTAGGGATCGGAGGGACCCTCGGCCATCAGCCATTCCTATCCTACATGTGGGAAATTCAGCTGAGAGAAGGGAAGTGACTCTCCCAGGGGCTAAGACTAGAACTCAGGTCTCTTTCTTGCCTCTCGGCCTCCTAACAGAAGGTGCCACAATAGAGTACAAAAGGAATGGTATATGGCAGTGTGGCCAGTCCAGAGAAAGAGATCAAGTTAATGACTTTAAATACAATAATGTGAACAAATGACTGCATAAAAATTGGTTTCTCTAACACGGTCTCACCTTCCATGAGCTGCCCTGTTTCTGGAGGGACCAGCCCAGGAAAGGAGTGTAGGAAAATGCAGCGTTAGAATGAACACCACAGCTAACAGACAGGGGCAGGGGTGGGCTGGGGGCATCTAGACAACCTGCACTTGGGTCAGTAATTCCATGACTCCTTCTTTGGTGAGGAAGACCATCTCACCAGTGTTCTGATACCAAACTTCAAAATGTGCAGGGTCCTCCAGGGCCCTCTTGCCAGCGATGATCACAAAGGGGTAGCCAAACTTGTTGGCATCTTTCAGTCTGTTTCCAATGGTCAGATGGGTCCTGTCATCCAGCAGTACCTCCCCGCGAAGCTGAGGAGCCACCTCTGTGATGTGGTCATACAGGTGCTCCGTGAGCTCTGTAGCTGCCGCCTCCTTACTGCCCTTCTTAGGGGGGATGAGGCAGACTTGGTAAGGGGCCAGGAGGCTGGGCCAGCGAATGCAGTCTTCTGTAGAGAGAACTTCAATGGCAGCTGCCACGATCCGTGTCACCCCCAAACCGTAGCATCCCATTTCAGCCAGGGATGGTTTACCATGGACATTGGTAAACTGGGCATTGAAAATGGAAGAGTACTTGGTACCTAGGTAAAATGTGTGCCCCACCTCAATGCCTTTGGTTACGGTCAGTGGACCCTGGCAAGTAGGGCAGTTCATTTGTGACAAGTCTAGTGTCTCCATGTTGGCAGAGAAGCTGCAGCTGGGACAGACTGCAAGCTGGTCCTCTCCAACATCCACTGGGAGCTGGAATTCATGAGACATCATGCCCCCGATGCTGCCCACATCTGCCTGGACCTTGATAAATCGCAGTCCCAGCCTGTCAAATAGGTTGCAGTAGGCATCACACACCAGGCTGTAGGTCTCCTGGGCGGCCTCTGGGGAGGAATCAAAGGTGTACATATCCTTCATGTAAAACTCCCGGCCACGGAGAAGACCAAAGCGGGGCCTGCGCTCATCCCGAAACTTCCTCGTCACCTGGTACAGTAAGAATGGAAGCTGTTTATAAGACAGGTTCTTCTGGGAGGCGACCAGGGCTGTGATGGCTTCCTCATGAGTTGGTCCTAAGCAGTATTCCTTGCCATGTCTGTCTCTAAGTCTCAGCAGCTCCTTGCCCATCAAGTCCCACCGGTTAGTAGCTCGCCAGAGCTCTGCCGGGCTGAGACTGGGCATGTTGACTTTCTGTCCCCCAATGGCCTGCATCTCCTGGTCTATCACCTGCACAAGCTTCTCCATGGCACGAACAGTGTAAGGCAGGAGGTGGTAACAGCCGGGGCTGGCTGGGTGGATTAGGCCCACCTGCAGCATCAGCCGCTGGCTCTTACAGGTTAGGTCACTAGATTTGTCCTCCTGGGAGAGCACCTGGTCTTTCCGTAGATTCTGTGGCTGGAACACACGGGACAGTAGCAAGCGCTTCCCTCTCCCTGGGGCACAGTGGTGAAACCTGCAAGGAACATACTCGGAGAGCTGACGGCTGCAGGTGGCCAGGACAGGCAATGCTCTGCATCTTGTCAGCAGCCCTTCCATGACACCCGGCGCAGGGAAGCACTTGCACCTGGAGAAAAATGAGTCATGCAGAAATGAGTGTTAACTGTGTTCTAATACCATGCAGTAGCCAGTTCAGTCTCCAAAAAACGTCTAAGACAGCCATTGGTTTTGCAGATGTAAATCCTTCCATTTCTAATATCTAACAGATCAAAGCATTACTTACCTCTTACTTCCGATTTAAAAAAATCAATATTTTCCCAAAAATATAACAACATACCGGGGAGAGATAACATTGTGCAGTGACTGCACAGGCTCTGGAATCAGGCAGCCTGGAGTCCAGACAGACCCTCACTGGCAGCATCCTGGGCTCAGCTTCTTCATCTGTAAACTGGTAATAACACCAGGACCTACTTTGTACGTTTACTGTGGGAATTCAGCAGGGTTATGAAAAGTTCTAGGGCTGGCTGGTTAGTTCAGTTGGTTAAAATGCAGTGTTGTAACATCAAGGGCAAGGGTTCGGATCTCCCTACCGGCCAGGTGCCAACAGGAAAAAAAGTTCTTAGAACAACATCTTGGGCCGGCCCGTGGCTCACCCGGGAGAGTGCGGTGTTGAGAACACCAAGGCCCCGGGTTCGGATCCCATATAGGGATGGCCGGTTTGCTCGCTGGCTGAGCGTGGTGCTGACAACACCAAGTCAAGGGTTAAGATCCCCTTACCGGTCAGCACCAAGTCAAGGGTTAAGATCCCCTTACCAGTCATCTTTAAAAAAAAAAAAAAAAAAAAGAGAACAACATCTTGCATATATTATGAGCTCAACTGATTTCTGCTGTTATAGAAAACTGGGGGAAAAGTCAAAACAAATAAAAAAGAAGAACATCAACTATAATCCCTCAACCCAGAGACAACCGCTGCTGACATTGTTTCAACCCCTCATCTCTTTTGCACACTGTCACCTCTTTGTAGAACACCCCTCTCCCTTTTGCATACCACCATCCACCCATCCTCCAGGCCTCAGGATTACCATCTTGTCCTCTAGGAAGCCTTTCTTGTCCCACTCCCCGTACCCCAAAAGACTGGCTTCTCCTGCAGAGCCCACTTGTCCCCTATGAAATACCAATCCTCTCTGGAGTTACTGCTCCATTTGGCCACCTGTCTTCCCCCAACACTCAGCTCTGTGCAGGCAAGGACCATATCTAGCTTGCCCACCACTGGACCCTCAGCACATGGCAAGGGCTTATGAGACACTGTCCAATAAATATGTTTCTCTATGACTTTACAAAACAGTCACACATTTCTAATGGCAGTACAGCATTCCATTGGTTCACTACCTCCAAAACAATTCTCCTACTGTAGAGTTGTCAGTTTTCTCTGTTATACATAATGTACAAAGAACAGAAGGCTTTCTTCTTTTTTGTTGTATATTTGGGAGAGATTTTCAGGAATGGGATTACTGAGTCCAAGGGTATAAAACTCTTTTAAGTTTCTTGATTTATATTGCCAAATGTAGTGGCTACCTGTACTTTTCAGCACAGTCCATGGAGCAAAGCTTTCTGCAGTATGCTCAGTAACGGGCTACTGATTCCTCTCAGCTCTGGGGAGCTGGCTTATCTCCAGCCTTCAGCAGCCTCGGGTCTTCCAGCCGGTCCCCTCCAATCTCAAGCAGACTCATCCATTTCCCTGTGCACTGTACAAATATTAAAAGATTGGAGGCACTGCCACAGAGTCCAGTGTGGCTATGTGGGAAAGCTCGAGCCATGGAGGCAAGCCTCATGTGGATCCACACCTGGCTCCATCACCTACTTGAGGTCTGACCTTAGGCCAGTGGCCCAACCCAGAAACTTGACTCCTCCTAAAGCAAATGAATCTGTCTCCAAGATTTTTCTCAAGTCCACCTGTCCTTTCTGACCCTTTCTGCCTCAGCCTTGGGTTAGCCCCTCAATATGACTTGCTACATACAGTAGTCCAGTGGCTCTGAAATTTAATCAAGCATCAGAATCACCGGAAGGCTTGTTAAAACAGATTATAGGGTCACAACCCCAGAGTTTCTGATTCAGTAGGTCTTGGTGTGGGCAGAGAACTTGTATTTCTAACAAGTTCCCAGGTGATGGTGATGCTGGTGGTCCAGGGACCACACTGGGAAAACCACTGCAGGAGCCTAGCTGTGCATCTGCTGATTTAGATTGTGACTCTACAGGGCAATAACTATGTCTATTTTATTCCAAGTTGTAGCTACAGCATCCAGCACAGTGCCTGGACATGGTGGACACTCAGTGAACGTTCTATCAATGAATGAACTGAATGATTCTTGACCCCTGTCAGTCTAGTCTCCGTATTACAGCTAAAAAGATAGCTGATCCAATCACTCCTCTGCTTATAATCCTTTAATGGATCCCCATAATTTTCTCAGAATGGCTCCAAAGCTCTTCATTTTTGATCTCAACACACTTCTTCCAGCTTCTTATCCTACCACTCTCCTAACATGCACCGAATGGCTCATCATTCCTGGAACTGCTCAATCTCCCCCAACCCCCAGCAACTCCAACTCATCATTCAAGGTTCATTTATTCTAAGAAGTTTTCTCCAACCCCTCCAAACTGCACACACCTCTCTATAGTATACTGTACTGGGATCATTTCCAAAGATGTTTTTGAGAAACTGTTGTACATCAGGCATTGGTAGTGAATGATGTATCATGCCCTATTCCTCCATTAAAGTATGAGTTCATAAGATTTTCCACATTTTTAGATTTCAGGGTCTAGCACAATGCCTCATATTTAGACTATTATTAATGTTGCTGATCAATTAGAGGGGGTAAGGGGGAGGGGGTTAGGGAGAAATTGATTGATGGACACAAAGAATGACAAACATGCCAACTATTCTGATTTGATCATCACATATTGTACACAAATACTGATAGTCAACTTTGTATCCCACGAATATGTATAATCAATTATGTTTTAATAAAAATAAAAAAGGAAGAAAAGAAATTTTAAAAAATGTTTGTTGATCAAATATATTAATAACTGAAGTGCTAAGTAAACCGGCGCAAGATATAATTATCTGGATAATTTAAATAAGATAATAATAAATGTAAGTCCCCCCCTCCCAAACGTGTGCCTCTTGTCCTCAGACCCCTCAGCTTACATAAACAGGAGAATAATTAATATTATCTCAATGTTTCAAGGTTATGCACGAACAATACCTCGAAAGCAATATAGTAACTAACACGTGTAGCACTTCAGACTCTGGCAAAGAGCGTCTGAGTTATTTTATCATTCAAATTTTCAGAGTATCCACTCTGTGCGGGACACTGTTACCTTCCAGCCCAGGCCTTTTTAAAGGTTCTTTGACTCACAATTGTCCCTCGATCCACTCACGAAAGCTGTACACACAAAGCGTTTACAACAGTGCCTGGTACTAGGCTGGCCCGTGGCTCACTCGGTAGAGTGCGGTGCTGATAACACCAAGGCCACGGGTTCGGATCCTATATAGGGATGGCCGGTTTGCTCACTAGCTGAGCGTGGTGCTGACAACAGTGCCTGGTACTTAGTAAGTGCCACAACAGGTTTGCTATTATTATGCTCAACTCATAGAAGAGGGAGGTTCTGAGATATGTAGACGCGTGTCAGGTGACACAGCATGTGAGCGCACGGTCATACCTGGAAGGCAAGATCCCTCTTTCCACGTCCCACAAAGTTTTCATCACGGTCCGTGCTGCATTAAACCGCAGTGGACCCCAGACCTAGTTCTAACTGGCTCGGCTTTCACTCGCTGGGTGGCACTGGTCCAACCACTTCGCTCTCCGGACCTCAGTTTTCCCATCCGTAACGGGAAGGCTGGCTCACCCACTGATGATCCCCGAGGGCCTTTCCAGGGCTGGCACTTCTAGGAATACCGTGGCTCTCAAGACCACCCGAAGCAGACACGGGAGGAAGCGCTGACCCCACTCCACCACCGAGGAAACAGATTAGGAGACGAGTATTATCCAGGAGTTTATGTGGTTGTGCCCCTGCCCCAGCTCAAGGACGGGATGCACGTGGGAAAACGGACACCAAGGTCCTAGGTCTCGGAGCCCAGACCGCGTCCTCTTATCACTCCGCCGCCCCACGCCGGTCACCCATGCTCACCAACTGCACTTCCAGCCGACTCGGCCCGCGCGACAGCCGTGCCGGGCCAGCGCGCCTGCGCCGGAGGCCAACCCGCCCCTAAGCCCCGCCTCCTGTTCTTCTCACCAATCGCAAACCCTCGCTCAAGGGGGCGGGGACGGGGCGTCCTGGCCCCACCCGACTGTGAAAGCGCGTGAAAGGTTTTCCGGAAGTTTAGCCAAAGAGAGAGAACCCGGCTCTCCTCAAGATCATAGATTGGCTTGGGCAGCAATGAGTAAATCGTTGTACCGGAAGTGCGCTCTAGGAGTTAAGGAGGCTTAACTCTATGATCAAGCCAACCTCTTTGGGTTTGAATCTGGTGTTCCCTCCCACCGCCAGGCCCCGCCCACTTGCCGAAGAAGGACGGCCGGCGACGGTGTAACCATGACAACGCACTGGGCAATGTAGTTTCCAAGCCAGCCTATGATTTTACAGGCTTTCAATTTAAATCACTTTAAAATTGTGAAACAGCTAGAGAAAGGCACCTTTATTACAGTGCCCGAGACAGTCATTAAGACTCGGATTCAAACTTTCATTCACAAAATATTTTTTTAGAAACTAACATATACGAGCCACTGTTGTAGGCAGTGCGGATAGTGAAGCGAACAAAACACAGAATTCCCTGCATTCGGTGTAGCTTACATTCTAGAGAGACGAGAAAGTCAATAAACCAATACAGTGAAATTTAAGGGGAAGGGGAATGGGACGGAGATCTCCGTAATCAAGATAGTGTTTTAATACAATTAATTAAAAAAAAAATTAATGCAAAAAAATCCATAGTGAACAAAATATCAAAATTTTAAATAAAGACAAGATCCATCAGTCAGATGGTGTTAGATGCTGTGGAGATCAAATTTTTTTGGCGACTGGTGTGTAGGTACCGGGATCCGAACCCTTGACCTTGGTGCTTATAGGAGAAAAATTAACTAGGGAAGGAGAATAGGGGGCGGGGGTCGAGTGGTTACAATTTAAAATAGAACCATCATGGAAAGTCTCATTGAGAAGGTGACAATTTAGCAAAGACCCGAAGGATGTGAGAGACAGAGCCTTGAAGATATCTGAGGGAAGAATGTTCCAGACACAGGGAACAGCAAGTGCAAATGTCCTCAGGTGCATACCATATAACTCTATCTAATAACAACCACACTTTATCAAGTGTCTAAAATGTACCAGACCCAATGCAAGACACTGTGATTCAGATATTGGCCCCAAGGAGCTCTGAGCTTGAACCCTGTGATCAGTGGTATAATGGGGGCTGAGCAAAGCCCCGTGGGAGCATGGAGAAGGACGCTTCACCAAGGAGGTGACCTTTGAGCTGGGCCTCAAGGATGAATGAGGTTTACCAGGACAAGAATGGCAGTGGGAGTGGAGTGAAATGTCCAGGCAGAGGGAGCAGGACACTCAAAGGCTCAGATCGGGAAATGCTGGGCCCATGTAAAGGAAGCTTGGGGTGTGGTGGGGTTTGCATCTTTATTTCTCACAGCTCCTGACAGTGCTTAAGACACAGGCCAGGGCAGTGGTTCTCAACCTTGACTGCACTGGGACCACCATATGCACCCTGTACCCACTGACCTGAGATGTTGGTGGTCAATCTGGGGTGGGCCCAAGCATTAGTATTTTATAGTTCCCCAGAAGAAACTATTGTGTGGCCTGGGTTAGCTTTGCGACCTAGAGGAGAGGCACTAGACAAGCCGGTGTTAGCGGGAGTTGTGGGTGGCTGCATCTTATCATCTGGGTCTTACAACTGAGGAAAATATAGCTTGGATGGAGCACATGAGGCTCCTAGGAGCCTGAGCAGAGCTGGGGTGGACTTGAGCTCTTTTGTCTCTAAGAAACTTGCTTGGCCCCTACAGTGGTAAGGGCTTATCCCAAGGAACATAGTTGGAGAAGCAATATTCCCCACTCCTCCTATTTTGGGGGCAGGGGGCAAATCACCTTCAGAATTTCTCGGGATCCACATGTCCAAAGCAGCCTTTTATTTCTCCCTGCTCCTGTGCACGTTATTACATCCCTCCCAATCCTGGAAAAGCCAGGCAGCCATCCCTTGCACCCTGAGGTGTTAATTATTTCTCAATTAGCAGTTCCCAGGCTATAGCGCATAGTGGTATGGAGAGGCCTAATGACTTGCAATGTTTATACACCCCCACATCTTCAGAGCACTTTACCAATGGTAACTAATTAATGCTCACGACCCCCTTGGGAGGCAGGCCAAGAATGCTGCATTTACTGTGAGTTTGCAGGAGGCTCTGCAACTTGGAGCTGCAGAGCCCGGTCAAGGCAGTCACAGTCAGAATAGATTTGCTCCCCATTGAGACGGTCTGGGGTGGTGGAGACACCAGGGCAGTAGAAACCCCAAATCTAGCCCTGATGCTGCTAGCAACTTCCTGTGGGACATTTCAATCAGTCAATTGATCAGTTATTTATTGCATGCATTGATTTACAGAGCTCATTCATGGTTGAAGCTCCACAAGATCCAAAAAAAAAAAAAAAAAAAACCCAAACTTTATTCACTCACTCCATTTATTAGTTATCAAAAAGAAAAAAGAAAGAAAAGGACTTCACACTTGCCTTGGTGTCCCACAGCACTGGGGAAACACCATACACTTAGTGGTTGGAACTGGCCATGGGCCAGACTGGGATCCCCAGGCACAGGTTTTGCTCTTTTCTGTATCCTCAGCCCTGAGCAGAGGGCCTGGTCCAATGTTAGGGCTCAGTAAATGGTTTTGCTTTCTGTTTCTTTTCTGTTTTAATATATCAACCAATAAATGAATGGGTGGTTTATTTCCTCCTCAGATCATGTGCTCCTCTGAGGACACATTGAGTCATCCCTGCATGCAGAGCCCATGGCCTGGCACTGAGAGGGATTCTGAGTGTGTGTTGAATGAGCACATGAAGACAGTTAATGATGAACTCCCTGACTCTCTAAGAGCTCATAGCCTCCTGGAGAGGCTGCCTCTCAAAACAGTGGGGGGTTGGGGGGACCAGCACCCTGCTGTAAGAAAGCTGTGAAGAGGAAAGAGCAAGAGGCTGAAGAAACAGCATTGCAGGGGTGGCGGGAGGAAGGGGGAGGGTGGTACATGGATGAAATCCAGACATGAGGTGGGATCAGGGAGGGCTTCTTGGAGGAGGGTGCTTGGAATTGGGCCTTAAAGAATAAGTAGGAACTTCCTGAGCTAAAAAGCAGGGGTGGAAAGACATTCTGGTCAGAGGGTCAGTAATCAGTGGTAAGTTGCTACTGATTGTAAGGAGGAAGGCTAAAAGATAATTCTGGCTGCAGCACAGAAGACTCCCAGGCATTGTGGTTGCACAAGGAGGAGGTATGGGGGGCCAGATGTGGCAGGGCCTACTGGACCAGGCTGTGAGTTTATCTTATCTGTGAGGCCACTAGAACTTTTCCTGTGAGGAATGGTACTCCCTTCTGTCCCCCGACCCCCGCAACACACACAAATGCCTCCTCTGAGCAAAATCCCTGGACGTTTTACATTTTGCTCTATAGCACGTACGAGGGTACTTCAAAAAGGTCACAGAAAGATTTGTATTATCTTTCAGTTCTATTTTTCCATGAACTCTTTGAAGTATGTTTGTATTTGTCATAATTTGAAAACAAGTATAATTGGCACTCCAGGAAGACTGGTGCCTCATCTGCTGAGTGCCCCAAGCAGATGCCACCCAGTGTGAGAAGCAGACCTGTGGGCAATGGGAGGGTTTTACAGGAGAGGACTTGGTCAACTGTGTTCATTGCCTGAGGTGTGAGCTCAGATTGGAGGAAGGGGATGAGGTGAGAGGCTGGAAGGGAGACTCCTGTTATAGCCCAGAGTGGGGCAGTGAGTGGGAGAGGAAGGGAAGGATTCCAGAAACATCTGTCCAGAGGCAGTCCACCTGATGGATTCCTGTGCCCACCCCCATACTCTTAGCCCAGCCCAGCCGAAACAGACTGCACTGGAGATGGGAGGGTGACTTTGTAGTCAGAGAGGGCTTGACTTAGAATCTGCCCAGCCACTTCCCAGTTGTGTGATGTTGGCAAGTTCCTTATTCGTTTCTTCAACAGTAAGACAGAAATCATAATACTGATACAGAAGAAGAAGGTCTGGGGAGGTCTGATGGCTGACCTCAGCCCACCCCATCCTTTACCAGGTTCTTGACTCTGCCACAGGAAAGAATTCAAGGGCAGAGTCGGAGTAGAAAGTGAAAACAGGTTTAATGTAAAGAATAAGAAATACAGACGTGACAGGGAAAGTGTGGCCTAGCTTGAGAGACTGAGCCACGGCCGCACCAAGTTTAATACAAAACAAATATGCACTTTACAGACAAAGTGCAGGCTGGCTCCAGAGTGAGCAGCAGTCTGCTAAAGGCAAGTTTAACACAAAAGTAAGAAATACACACCTCACAGGTGAATTGTGGGCTGGCTCCAGAGAGAGCAAGCAACAGCCCCACTTCTTTCCTGGATTCAACTTTTATAGTTTGGCTGTCTATACATATTCATGATGTTTAATGAATATTTAACTAAGGGGAGTGTTTCCCAGTTGTGTAACAAGTTACATAACATAGCCTTGCACATTCTCAGTTGGTCTCTTTGGAGCATGCTCCCTCATTGGTCAAATTCCAACACATGCACCCAATACACTTAAAATATCCTAGGTGCTCTCTAGCGCCTCCAGTAGGAGGTCATTCCAGGGATAAACTACTTTTTACTGAACATGCTCAGCCACCGAGATTACACAAATCTGCCTCCTGTGGTCTCAATCTGTACACGTTGGTGCCAGAAATAGGTGCAACAAACAACAGTAGCTCAGGACTCCGAGGAGGGGCCTGAGTCTTAGAAGAGTGGTTTGAGACCCAGGGAGTGGCCTGAAACTCAGGGGGACTAAGCACCTCCTATCTCAATACCACCACATAGGGGTGTTAGGAAGGTTCAGTGAGAGGTGCCATTGAAAGCATCCGGCCCATCACTCAACCCGTGTTTGCTTTCTTTCTCTCCTATGCTGACTCTGGGGACCCCATTCCTCCGCTTGTCCACCATAAGGAGAAAACCATCATTCTACTGCTTATGTAGGTCTCTTGTTGTATGCCAGGGATGATATTAAATGCTTTATACCCATGTCTGAATAAATCTTTACAACAACTTCATGAGGTATAAATATCACTATGTCTATTTTACAGAGGAGGCAACCAAGGCTCTGAAAGGTTGGTTGGCTTGTTCCTGGTCAATGCAACCAGTAAAAGGGGAAGAAAGGAGTCATAGGCAGGTCTGTTTGACACATGGCCTGATGTCTGTGCTCACAGCTTCCTATAGCAATTTATTTGTATCAAGCATATCTTGAGATTGTTGTGTGAGCAGCCACTGAAACAGACCCTGTGGGTCTGGCTTAGTCTCTGTCTGGAGGCCTGTTCTTCAGGGCCCAGCTCAATGGCACCCTCTTTAGGAACCCTTCCTTGAAGCCCCCACTGGCAGGGATTCTCCTTCTCCTGACACCCTTTGAATTTTATCTACATCTCTCATTTGACCTGCTTGCTCTCTGAGTGTGTCACGGTTGTTTTGTGTATGTGTTATGGAGTAAACAAACCTGAGTGCAAAATCTTCACGTTATCACCCACTTACTACATGAAACTCCCTGAGCCTGAGATTCTTTATCCTTAAATAGTAGTGACATCTCCCTGCTGGAGTTGTGATGAAGATGAGATGAGTTAGCCCATGAAAAGGGCTTAGCATAGTGCCTGGCACATAGTTTGGGTTTAATACCATTTGCTATTCTTCTTTCTATTATTGTTAATGTTGATGATAGTGCCCCAGCTGGCACCATGGCTGTCACGCAGTAGGTTAAGTGGCACATACAGAAAGTTCGTCTCTTCAATTCCACTGGACTGCAAGCTCCTAGAGGGGAGGTCCCATGTTCTGTTCATCTCTGGCCCTGCTAGATGTGTTTTGCACGTAGTGAATCTCAATATATATTTGCTGAATTAATGTATTTCTAAATAATCCCTCAATTCATAAGAATGCCCTGCTAAAAATGCAGCTAAGCAGGGCCGGCCCCGTGGCTCACTCCGGTGGGTGCGGTTCTGATAGCGCCGATGCCACGGGTTCGGATCCTATATAAGGATGGCTGGTGCACTCACTGGCTGAGCGTGGTGTAGATGACACTGTGCCAAGGGTTGCGATCCCTTTACCAGTCAAAAAAAAAAAAAATGCAGCTAAGCAAAAACAACAATAGTTCATCTGTCAACCAACAACTTGTTTTTGAGCATCTGCTTTGGGTTAGCTCTGCAGAGCACAGCACACAGCCACAAGGCTGGGGCACAGCGTGGGTGCTCCAGTACAAAGGCAAAGATCGAATGTCTGTGCCTTCTGGGCATGACTCCAGCCATTTATCTGGTCTCTGTCATCCAGGGGGATGATGGGAATTCACTTCCTTTCTATTAGCCTTTGCCTTTTCTCTCTTGTGCAGGATTTGGGTTAGGTTAAGTGGGGTTGATGAATAAAATGTTAAACGAGGTGGAGTCCATGCCCTCCAAAGCTGGTGCCTTAGAGAGAAAAGTACTGCATCTGGATCCAGACAGACCTGGGTTTGCTTTCCAGCTCCAGCACCTACTGGGGCAAGTGACTAGACCTTTCTGGTCTTTGGCTACTCTACAATGCAGTCAGTCACCTTTGTGAAATGTTGGTGAAGATCAAGCAAACAATGTTACAAAGCTTTGTAAACTGAGAATGCTGTATAAATATTAGGGATAGAAATATATCCAGATCATTCTTTTCCAAGATTGTGTAATGAGGAAATGACTTTTAAGTAATTAAGTGAGATTATTGAAGGTGCACTTGAAGGGCACCTGGTACATAGTGCTTGATATAGTATTCACTATTGTTAATACCCCAGTACGGCCTTTGCATCTGTTCCGCTACCTGGTGGCTCTTCCCCCCAGCACCCCCCCAGCACCCCTGGTGTGGCTCACTCCTTTACCTCCTTCAGGACTTCCTGACACCCTGTTTTCCACTGCGATCCATCCCTACTCCAGCACTCCCAGCACTCCTG
>NW_007739370.1:1684-2774 GCF_000696425.1 Galeopterus variegatus | reverse complement strand
CTTCCTGACACCCTGTTTTCCACTGCGATCCATCCCTACTCCAGCACTCCCAGCACTCCTGATACTCTCTCCGTGCTTTATTTTTCTCCATAGCATTTAACATAGTAAATATTTCTCCATATTTAACATAGTAAATATTTGTTGGTTTCTTTGTATTCTGTTTCCACCCACCCCACCCAAATACAATGTAAACTCCATGAGGGTAGAGATTTTTGTTTGTTTTGTTCACTGCAGCATCTCGGTGCCTAGACCAGGGGGCACCAAACTTTTTCTGTAAAGGGCCAGACAGAAAATATTTTAGGCTCTCTCTCCATATGATCTGTCCCAATTACTTGACTCTGTCATTGTAGCATGTAGCCAGTCACAGAATACGAGGGTACTTCAAAAAGTCTGTGGAAAAATAGAATTAAAAGATAATACAAATCTTTCCATGAACTTTCTGATGGACCTTTGTATGTAACAAATAGCATGGCTGTGTCCCAATAAAATTTTATTTAAAAAAAAACAGGTGGTAGGTCTAATTTGACCTGTGGGCCACAGTTTGCCAATCCTTGGACTAGATCATTGCCTGGCACATTGTAAATACTCAATAAATATTTATTGAATGATTCAGTTGGTGCGCAAATGAATGAATAAGCACAAGACACCTGGTACAGTGCCTGGTACACAGGTGGTACTCAATAAATACATATTTTTTCCTATAAATATGCCAAGGTAGGCTATGATGTATTTTATCAGAGGTATGAAGAAAGTGCTATGGGAATATTGAGATCATCCCCTGCTCTTGGGATGAAGGAGGACTTCAAGGGTGTCTGTATTAGAGTTCTCCAATGAAACAGAACCAATAGGATGTATATAGATGTATATAGGGAGACAAAGATTTATTTTAAACAATTGGCTCATATAACTATGGAGGCCGGCAAGTCCAAAATCTGTAAAGCAGGCTGGCAGGCTGGAGACCCAGGCAAGAGCCAATGCTGCAGTTCAAGCCCAAATTCCCTCTTGCTTGAGAGAGGTCATTCTGTTCCATTTAGGCCTTCAACTGATTGAATGAGGCCCATTCACATTAAGGAGGGAAATCTGCTTTACT
>NW_007739370.1:0-905 GCF_000696425.1 Galeopterus variegatus | reverse complement strand
ACCTCTTCATACCATCACCTTGGGGTTTAAACCCAACATTTGAATTTTGGAGAGACACATCAAATCGAACCATAGCAGTGGTCCAGCCAAGCTGACACACAAAAATAACCATCACAGCCTATAAGTCTGCTTCCCCCAGAAGCAGACCTTAAGTCTAGTATTCTAGGGCAAGTAGCTTATTTGGGAGGTGATCCTAGGAAGTGTAGGGACCCCATGGGCACCTGAACAGGGACACACCCTGGTAATATGGCGCCCTTCCTGGTTCTTCTCCACAGTAAACAAGCCCGCTGGCGCCAACACCCAAGCCCACCCGCTCCAAACCGCAGCCAGTCACAGGTCAAGGCTCACCTCCTGCCCAGCCCCGTCCAATCAGTTACCGCCCCATCCACTCTCTCTCCTGCCCTGGAGCACAGCACCCTATAAATGTACGCACAGTCCTTGAATAAAGCGGAACTTCTCTGGCGAACTATTAGCCCGGGTCTCGTGTGCTTCCTTTGTCCATGCGTGCCCTTCATTTGATGCCGAAACCCGGGAAGGAGTTCACCCTGAGACAGGGGACTCCTTCCTTGGACCTCCTCGGACTCCTCCGCGACCCCCCGGGATTGACGGTCCGCTCCCTTCCGTTTTCTCCAGCTCTGGCTTCCTTCACCCACCACCAGCTCATCCATTAGGTAAGCCCCCTTTTCCTTTTGTCAGGCTTATAGATTATTTAAACCTTCACCCTAATCACATTCCCCCGGCCCTGGCATTGACACATCCCCAGCCCCGGAGGCTGAACCTCCCATTCCTCCCTGTCTCTTTCTCTCACTCCTTTTAACCTTCCTCCTTCCTGGGTTCATCCTTAAACCCATCTAACCTTCCTCCTACCGGGTCCAGGACCCCTGCCGTCCAGTAAACCCTAGCGC
>NW_007739369.1:11092-37258 GCF_000696425.1 Galeopterus variegatus | reverse complement strand
GCACCAGACCGGGACCGGCAACGGGATCGCAACCCTCGGTGCTGCGCCCGCCCCTCGCTCAGCCAGTGAGCGGGAACCGGTCTGTATGTGGGATCCGAACCCTCGGCGGGAGCGCCGCCACACTCGCAAGCGGTGCACTGTAGCAGTGCGCCACCGGGCCAGCCCCCTTGTGTTCTTTTTTAAAAACAAGAAAAACTTTTCTGGACTTCTCCAATAGATTTCCCTTGAGATTACGTAACATGCCCATTTCTCCATTCATTTAAGAGGGATTTTTTTTTTTTAAGTTTAAAGTATATGATGAAAAGTCTCATTCCAACCCTGCCCTATCCCTTCTCCAAAACATTTGCCCAGTTTCCCATGTCCCCAGCCAGACAGGTTCTTGGATATCCCTCCAGAGAGTATTTATGAAAATAAAGCATATAAATTCTTACACCCCCTCCTTTTTTTTCAAACAAAAGGCATTGCATGGCCATATCTAAACTAATCACTGCAATCGTCATCTTATTTGCTTTAGCCAAATCAAGATGCATCCTGAGAGCTGGGACAGGGTAAGCAAATCACCATGTGAGCCAATTTGTATGTACATATTTATAGAGGGAGATCTGGAACAACATTCTCTAAAGCTAGCAATGGTTATTTTCTTGTGTTTTCCCTTCTTCTTCTTTGTGTTTTTCTATATGGCTTTATTACAATCTTCTCCCACCCCATCTCACCCCCCTCTTTTTAAAACTATATTTGGATTCCCTTAAGAACTTACATAAGTGCTCAACATAGACTTCAGAATTCCATAATGTTAAACAGAGAAAGACTCTTGGTCTCATTTGTTCCTGGGACAATGAAAAATCTCATCATGTACCAGTGATCCTACAATACAAATCCTGTCAACATTTCTGCCTCGAATTAGACTGCTTAATGGTGTTATTTAATACTCATCATTTACATGCTTTCCTATTGGGATAAAAAATATATGTAACATAACATTTGCCATTGTAACCATGTTTAAGTGTACAAATTGAGTGCTATTAAGTACATTCACAACAGTGTGCAACCATCACCATTACTTCTTTTTGTGTGTGTGTGTGTGTGTGTGTGTGTGTGTCTGGCAACGGACCGCAACCCTCAGTGTCGCGCCCACACCGGACCGGGACCGGCAACGGGATCGCAACCCTCGGCGCTGCGCCCGCCCCTCGCTCAGCCAGTGAGCAGGAACCGGTCTGTATGTGGGATCCGAACCCTCGGCGGGAGCACCGCCACACTTCCCAAGCGGCGCACTATAGCAGTGCGCCACCAGGCCAGCCCTCACCATTACTTCTAAACATTCTGTCATCACCCCAAACAGAAGCGATGCACCCATTAAACAATAACTCTCCACTCCTCCCTCCCCCGACCCCGGGTAACCTCTAATCTGCTTTCTGTCTCTGTAAATTGGTGTATTCTAGATATTTCATATAGGTAGAATCATACAAAGTTTGTCTTTTTGTATCTGGCATATTTAACATAGCATAATGTCTTCAAGATTTACCCATGTTGAAGCAAGTATCAATACTTCATTCCTGGGCTGGCCAGTTAGCTCAGTTGGTTAGAGCACTGCCTTGTAACACCCAAGCTAAAGTGTTCAGATCCCAGTACTGACCAGCTGCCAAAATCAAATAAGACTTCATTCCTTTTTATGGCTCAATAATATTCCACCTTATGTGTACACCATATTTTGGTTAGCCATTCATCTATTGGCAAATACTTGAATTTTTTTCCACCATTTGGCTATTGTGAATAATAGTGCTATAAACATTCACATGCACGTATCTGTTTAAGTCCTGTTTTCATTTCTTTTGGGGATATACCTAGGAGTGGAAATGCTGGGTCATATGGTAATTCTAAGTTTATAGTTTTTTAAGAAACTGCCACATTTTTTTCCAGAGTGGCTGCACCATCTTACATTCCCACCAGCAATGCACAAGGGTTCAATTATTCCACAACCTCACTAGCACTTGCTATTTTCCTTTTTTTTTTAGTATAGCCATTCTACAAGGTGTGAGATTGCATCCACTGTGTTTTTTTTGTTTTGTTTTGTTTTTTAAAGATGACCGGTAAGGGGATCTTAACCCTTGGCTTGGTGTTGTCAGCACCGCGCTCAGCCAGTGAGTGAACCGGCCATCCCTATATGGGATCCGAACCCGGGGCCTTGGTGTTATCAGCACCGCACTCTCCCGAGTGAGCCACGGGCCGGCCCAATCCACTGTGTTTTTATTTGCACTTCCCTAATGACTAAAGATGATGAGCATTTTTTCATGTGCTTATTGACTATTTGTGTATCTTCTCTGGAGAAATATCTATTCATATCCTATCTTAGTCTGCTGAGGCAGCTATAACAAAATACCATAAACTGGTTAGCTTAGAAACAACAGAAATTTATTTTTCACAGTTCTGGAGGTTGGGAAGTCCAAGATCAGGGCACCAGCAGATTCAGTGTCTAGTGAAGGCCCACTCTCAGGCTTAGACACAGCCGTATTTTTGCTGTGACCTCCTCATATGGTGGAAGAGGCAAGGAGTCTCTCTCAGGCCTCTTTTATAAGGTCACTAATCCAATTATATTTATATATACAGTGTAAGGTAAGCATCCAACTTCTTTCTTTTGTAGAAAGGTTTCCCCAGAACCATTTGTTGAAAAGACTCTTCTTTCCCCATTAAATGGTCTTGGCAGCCTTGTCAAAAATCAGTTGGCCACAGGCACGAGGGTTTATTTCTGGGCTCCTCATTCTATTACATTGGTCAGTATGTCTATTTTTATGCCAGCAACACACTGGTTTGATTGCTGTAGTTTTGTAGCAAATTTTTAAATTGAGAAATGTGAGTCCTCCAGCTTTGTTCTTTTTCAAGATTGTTTTGGCTATTCTGAGTCCCTTGAAATTTCCTCTGAATTTTAAGATGGGTTTTTTATTTCTGCAAAAAAGGTCATTGGGATTTTGACAGTGATCAGATTGAATCTGCAGGTAGTACTGATATCTTAACAATAAGTCCATGAACATGATATGGTTTACCATTTATTTGTGTATTCAATTTTGTTCAACACGATTTAGTCATTTCTGTGTATGTTTCTTGTACCTATGTGGTGCTTTTAAGTATTTTTTTTGTGGGGAGGGGAGCTGGTCAGTCCCAGAATCCAAACCTGTGACCTTGGTGTTATAAAGCTGTGCTCTAACCAACTGAGCTAACCAGCCAGCCATACATATTTTACTCTTTTTGATGGTATTGTAAATGCATTGTTTTCTAATTTCCTTTTCAGATTGTTTATCGGTGTACCAAAACACAACAGATTTTTATGTATTAACTTTATATCCTGCAACTTTGATGAATTCATGTATTAGCATTAACATTTTTTTTTTCATTTGGTGGATGGCCAATATGGGGATCCAAACCCTTGACTTTGGCGTTACAAGGAGGTGCTCTAACAAACGGAGCTAACTGGCCAGCTTCCTTTTTTTTTTCATTTTTTTTGCAGCTGGCCAGTACAGGGATCTAACCCCAGACCTTGGTGTTTTCAATACCACACTCTCCCAAGTGAGCCCCAGGTGGCCCTAAAATTTAAAATTTTTTGCATCAGAAGACACCATCGGAGTGGCCTGTTAGCTCAGCTGATTAAGAGTGCAGCCTTATAACGCCAGGGTCACGGGTTCATTTCCCCATACCGGCCAGCCACCAAAAAACAAAAACTCAATAACAGACAAACAACTCAGTTTACATGAAATGTGTTTTCATTTATTTAGGTTTTCTTTCATTGCTTTCAGCAATGTTTTGTAGTTTTCAGTGTATAAGCCTTTCACCTCCTTGGTTAAAATTACTGCAAAGTATTTTAGTATTTAAAAAAAAATTTTTTTTTAATTTATTTTTGCAGCTGGTATGGGGATCCAAACCCTTGCCCTTGGTGTTACACCACCACACTCTAACTAACTCAGCTAATGGGCCAGCCCTGTTTTATTATCTTTGATGCTACTGTAAATTAAATTTGTTAGTGTGTAAAAATACAACTGATTTTGTGTATGTTAATTTTGTATCCTACTACATTGCTGAATCTATTAGTTCTAACAGTTTTTCCCCCATTTTAAATTTATTTTTCTTACCCAGTTGTTCTGACTGGAACTTCTGATGCTATGTTGAATAAAACTGGCAAAATTGGTGTCCTTGCCTTGATCCTGATCTTTGTTGAAAAGTCTTTCACCATTGAGTATGTTAGCTGTAGGTTTTTCACATGTGGTCTTTCTTATATTGAGGTAGTTTCCCTCTATTCCTAGCTTGTCGAGTGTTTTTAATCATAAAAGAGTGTTGAATTTTGCCTAATGATTTTTCTGCATCAGTTGGTATTATGTAGTTTTTTCCCCCTTCACTTTATGACTATAGTGTATTACATTGATTTTTATATATTTAATTATCTTTGCATTCCAGGAATATATGCCACTTGGTCAGTTTATAATCCTTTTAATATGCTGCTGAATTCAATTTGATAGTATTTTCTTGACAATTTTTTATCAATGTTTATAGGAGATATTGGTTGGCAGTTTTCATTTCTTGTATTTTCCTTGTCTGGCTCTGTTATCAAGGCGATGCTGGCCTCACAGAACTAGTAGAAAGTGTTCCTTCTTCAATTTTTTGGAAGAGTTTGAGAAGGATTGATATTAGTTTTCCTTTAAATGTCTGGTAGAATTCACTGGTGACGCCATTAGGTCAAGGACTTTTCTTTGTTGGAAGATTTTGTTTACCATTTTAATCTCCTTTTGAGTTATAGGTCTATTCAGATTTTCTGTTTGTGATTCAATGTTGGTAGGTTTTGTCTCTCTAGGGATTTGCAAATCATTTGGTTATTCAGTTTCTTGGTGTATGTATGTTCACAGTATTATTGTTATTATTATTTATTTATTTATTTATTTATTTATTTATTTTTGGCAGCTGGCCTATACAGAGATCAAATTCCGGACCTTGGTGTTATCAGAACCACATTCCAACCAACTGAGCTAACAGGACAGCTTCTCTTATAATCCTTTTTATTATTTTTTTTAAAATTTTTTGTTGTCTAGCCGGTACAGGATGTTACAAAACATCCTTTTTAGTTTTGTAAAGTCAGTACTAATATCCCCATTTTCATTTCTGATTTTAGCTATTTGAGTCTTTTTTTTCTAGTCAGTCTAGCTAAAGGTTTCTCAATTTTGCTGACTTTTTAAAAAGCCAGCTTTTTTTTTTTTTTCCTTTTTGTCTTTTTTCGTGTCCGGCAACGGATCGCAACCCTCAGTGTCGCACCCGTACCAGACCGGGACCGGCAACGGGATCGCAACCCTCGGTGTTGCTCCCACACCTCGCTCAGCCAGTGAGCGGGAACCGGTCTGTATGTGGGATCCGAACCCTCGGCGGGAGTGCCACCACGCTCCCAAGCAGCGCACTGTAGCAGTGCGCCACTGGGCCGGCCCCTAAAAAGCCAGCTTTTGGTTTTGATTTTCTCTATACTTTTATTTTTCTATTCTCTATTTCATTTATCTCCATTCTAATCCTTATTTCCTGCCTTCTGCTTGTTTGTTCTTTTTCTAGTTCCTTTAAGGAGTACAGTTAGGCTACTCATTTAAGATCTTTCTTCTTTTTTAATGTTGATGTTTACAGATACACATTTCTCTCTGAGCACTGTTTTCACAGCATCCCATAACTTTTGGTAGGCTGTGTTTTCATTTTTCCCTTGTGATTTCATCTTTGGCCACTGGTTGTTGTAGTGGATTGAATTATGTCCCCCCACAAACTCACTGAAGTTTGAATTGTGTCCCCTAAGTTTTATGGAGTAGAAACTTGACACCCACTGTGACTGCAGAGGTCATTATGGTAATTGAAAGGTGGAGCCTTGAAGAGGTGATTGGATTGTAGGACTGTGCAATAGTGAGCGGATTAAAAATGGTGGTCAGGGGCGTGGTTCTGAGGGCTTTGAAAGAACAGGAGAGTCTGTCTCTCTCGCTCTCTGCTCTCTCTGCTTCCACCATCTTGCAATGTGAGACCCCTGGGTCACTGTTGCCACCACCAGATGGACTTTGGACTTACCAGCCTCAGAATCTGTAAGCAATAAATTTTATTTTCTTTATAAATCATGCAGTTTCAGGTATTTTGTTATAAGCAACATAAATGGACTATTACAGTTATTTAAGAGTGTGTTTAATTTCCACCTATTTGTGAGTTTTTGAGTTTTCTTTCTGTTACTAATTTCTATGCGCATTCCACTGTGGTTATAAAAGAAACTTTGCATGATTTCAGTCTTTCAAATTTTATTAAGGCTTGTTCTGTGGCCCAACACACAGTCTACTCTGGAGAATGTTCTATGTGCACTTGAGAAGAATGTGTATTTTGCTGTTGTTGGGTGGAGTGTTCTATAGATGTCTGTTAGGTCTAATTGGATTACAGTGTTGTTCAAGTGCTCTCTTTCCCACTGCTCTTATTTCTGTTCTATTATTGAAAGTTAGTGAGGTCTCCAACTGTTGTTGTAGCACTGTCTATTTCTCCCTTCAATTCTGTCCTTTTTGGATTCATTGTTTTGGTGCTGTTGATAGGTGCCTATATATTCATAATTGTTATATCTTCTTGTTGAATTAAACCTTTTATCAATATATAATGTCCTCATCTCTCATAACCTTTTTAGACTTAAAGCCTATTTTGTCTAAAAATATGGCCACTCCAGGTCTCTTTTGGTTACTATTTACATGTAATATATTTTTCCAGTCTTTTACTTTCAACCTCTTTGTGTCTTTGTATCTAAAGTAAGTCTCTTAAAAAAAAAAATCTTTCCAGGGGCAGGCCAGTTAGCTCAGTTGGTTAGAGTGCCACCTGTAACACCAAGGTCAAGCATTCAGAACACCATACTGGCCAGCCACCAAAAAATAAATAATTAGAGTATCTTATAGACAGTATATAGCACATGTAGTGACTCATTTTTTTCTTTCTCATAATACATTCCACCGATCTCTGACTTTTTTATTTTTATTTTTTTGGTGGCTGGCCAGTACCAGGATACAAACCCTTGACCTTGGTGTTACCAACACCATGCTCTAAACAAGTGAGCTAACTAGCCAGCCCTCTGCCTTTTAATTGGAGAGTTTAATCCATTTATATTTAAAGTAATTACTGATAAAGAAGGACTTACTTTTGCCATTTTGCTACTTGTTTTCTGTATGTCTTATGTTTTTTTTTTTGTTTTTTTTTTTGTCTTTTCTCGTGTCCGGCAACGGATCGCAACCCTCAGTGTCACACCCGTACCGGACCGGGACCGGCAACGGGATCGCAACCCTCGGTGCTGCGCCCGCACCTCGCTCAGCCAGTGAGCGGGAACCGGTCTGTATGTGGGATCCGAACCCTCGGTGGGAGCGCCGCCGCGCTCCCAAGCGGCACACTGCAGCAGTGCGCCACCAGGCCAGCCCTTATGTTTTTGATCCTCAATTCCCCCATGACTACATTATTTTTTTGAATTTCATTTTTATGTTTTTGTTTTTTGTAGCACATCTTTTTGATTATTTTCTCCCTTTCCTGTATATTTTTATGTTATATTTTTGTTTTTAAATGAAGTATAAAGTTACTTTCTTAGTGGTTACCTTTGGGATTACAATTAACATCTTAAATTTATAAAAAACCTAGTTTAAATAACATCTACTTATTTAAAAATAGTATACAAACACTCTGCTCCTACACATCTCTGTCTCCCCCACTTTATATTATTATTGTCACAGATTATAAATTCTTTATACATTGTGTGCTCACTAACATAGATATATAATTAATGTTTTATGCATTTGCCTTTTATTTTATTTACTTGTGGCTCGCCATTACAAGGATCTGAACCCATGACCTTGGGGTTATAAGGCTGCACTCTAACCAAATGAGCTAATCGACCAGCCACATTTGTCTTTTATATTATACAGAGGGAAAAAGATGAATTATAAACCAAAAGTGCAATATTGGCTTTTATTTTATTTTATTTATTATTTATTTATTTTTGTCCTTTTTTGAGACCGGCCGCACCGCGCTCAGCCAGTGAGCGCTGTGAGCGCACCGGTCATCCCTATATAGGATCCAAACCCGCGGCAGGAGAGCTGCTGCACTCCCAGCGCCACACTCTCCCGAGTGCGCCACGGGCTCGGCCCAATATTGGCTTTTATATTTACCTTTACCAGTGTTCTTTATTTTTTTATGTGCCTTTGAGTTACCATCTAGTATCCTTCATTTTCACCCTGTAGAACACCTTTTAACATTTCCTATAGGGCAAATCTACTAGTAAAAAACTCCCCTAACTTTTTTTTTTAAATCTGAAAATGTCTTAATTTCTCCCTCATTCTTGAAGAATAGTTTTGATGGGCATAGAATTCCTGGCTGACATACTTTTCTCCCAGCACTTTAAAAATGTCATCCCACTGCCCTCTGGCCTCTATAGTTTCTGATGAAAAATCAACCTATACTCTTATTGAGGAATTGCTTCTCAATACTGATATGAGAGCCAGACAAAAACACCTATAAGAAAAGAAAACTATCAACCAATATCTGTTATGAAGATTGATGAAAAATTTCTCAAAAAAAATTATCAAACTGAATTCAGCAGCAAATTAAAATAATTATACACTGTGACCAAGTGAGATACATTCCTGAAATTCAAGGATAGTTCAACATACAAAAATCAATCAATGTAATACACTATTCACAGAATAAAGGGAGATAAACACATGATCACAATTGATGCAGAAAAATTATATGACAAAATTCAACACTCTTTTAAGATTAAACACTCAACAAACTATGAATAGAAGGAAACTAACTCAATATAAGAAATACCATATATGCTACAGGTGGTGGGAAATGAAAATCTAAAATTAATTTTTAAGTAGGTAATGTATTCACATGGTTCAAAATTCAGAAGATCAGAAAGTCTCCCTTCTACACTTATCTTTCAGTTTTTCTCCTCTCCAAAAGAAACAACACTTCTGAAAATAATCTATGCCCATGCAAACAAACATGTACACATAAACATTAAATAAATTTATATAAGATATATATATTGACATTCCTATACTACATAGACATTTAATATCTATACCATTTAATCATTTAATAATATCTGTATCATTTAATATCTGTACATACAATATATATTCATATGTGCATGCACACACCTAAACTCACCCACAATGAAACTTGAAATGGGAGAGAATCCTGGCTAGAATGCAGAAGGGGCTGGGAGTGACCAAAGATATTTCTTATCCAATGTGGCTGAGGACTGTGAGTGCAGGGAAGAGAGCAGAGCAGACAGCCAGAAAAGAGATTCTGAACTGATCACCAAAAGCACAAGGAAGCCAAATCTGTTCACCTGGGAGAGGTGAGCCAGTCATACATACCAGAGACAAGCCCACAGCAAGCCCTGATGTCCATAACTTTCTCTGTGGCAGCCAGGCTAGACACAGTCTCACTCAGAGGCTTCCCCTGCTCAGTCAGTGGAAAGCCCCTCCATAGTCATACACTCTTCAAATACAGGTGGTTCCCACAAACTCTTCTCCAGCTGACATCCCTGTGCACAAAGCTCTGGCAAGGCCGTAAGTCTAAGGCCTATCGGTCTACATCCTCAGGTCTCCTGGTACAGACCAGAGACTAATGCAGTGACTGGAGGATGCTAAGGATACATCCACAATCAGAGCTGTCAGTGTTATCCCTGCATTCATCTGAGTCAAGAATGGATATAGCCAATTCATGAACTTTTTAGGCCTGCCCTTAACCACATGTCACCATATATTGTGGCTAGTACATGGTGCTGTTTCTTCTGTAGCCAGGATGCACGGGTACAGGAATCAAGGGTGGAAATGGGAGTGGCACCACTCATCACTACCCCTGGTGACCCAATAGTAGAATTTTTCTTCCTGTTCCCATGAATTTATGCTCTGCTGGCCTAGAGGTCTTAGTTCCAAAAAGAGGAATGCTTCCACCAGGAGACACAACAATGATTCCACTGAGCTGGCAGTAAAGGCTGCCATCCGGCCACTTTGGGTGCCTCATGCCTCTAAATCAACAGGCAAAGGAGGTTACTGTGTTCACTGATCCTATCAAGGAGAAATTGGACTGCTACTCCACAATGGAGGTGAGAAAAAGTATGCCTGGAATACAAGAAGCACCGCAGGGTATTAACATTGCCATGCCCTGTGATTAAGGTCAATGGAAAACCACAACAGCCCAAGCCAGGCAGGACTACTATGGCCCAGACCCATCAGGAATGGAGGTTGGGTCTCCCCACCAGGTAAAGAACCACGACCAGCTGAGGTGCTTGCTGAGAGCCAAGGGAATGTGGAACGGACAGTGGGAGAATGTGGTTATAAATGCCACCTACAACCACATGACCAGTTAAAGAAACGAGGACTGTAATTGTTATGACTATTTCTTTCATTTTTTTGTCATGGTGTGTGTGTGTGTCACATATCTTTTCTTCTTATCCCCTTATCATGTAACATAATATGTACTGACCTTCTATCATAGCACTTAAGTATTATTATATTAACATCATAGTATTTAAGTTACAGAATATCAAGAGAAAAGTAAACATCCAAGGACTTTGTATCCTCTTCTGAGGAAAGGGTTAGTGTCTTGGGTTGTACACAGGGTAGTTGTATCATGTCAGGTGGATGTATGACCTTATTATTTTATTTGGAGATTTAGTATAACTTTCACAGATGTGTATGGATGCCAAATTGACAAGAGGTGGAGTTGTGATGGTTAATTTTATGTGTTAACTTGGTGCCATATATCTGGACAAACATTTAGGATGTTTCTGCAATGACGTTTTTGAATGAGATTAACTTTTTTTTTTTTTTTTTTTTTGCAGCTGGCTGGTATCAGCACCACTCTCTAACCACCACTCTCTAAGCTAACCAGCCAGTCCCTGGATGAGATTTACATTAAAGCTGGTGGATTGTGAGTAAAGCAGACTGCTCTCCATAATGTGGGTGGGCTTCACCCAATCATTTGAAAGCCTGAACAAAAAGCTAACCTCCACCAAGCAAGAGGAAATTTTGACAAAGACAGCCTTCATCTTATGTTACATAAGGGGATAAGAGAGGAAAGAAAACAAAGATATTTCACACACACACACAAAATAAGAATACTCGTGACAAGTACAGTCCTCGTTCTGTAACTGGTCACGTGGTTGTACTGTCCGTTCCACATTCCCTTGGCTCTCAGCAAGCACCTCAGCTGGTCGTGGTTCTTTACCTGGTGGGGAGACCCAACCTCCATTCCTGATGGGTCTGGGCCATAGTAGTCCTGCCTGGCTTGGGCTGTTGTAGTTGTCCATTGACCTTTATCACAGAGCATGGCAATACTTAGAGACACCCTGTGTTGTATTCAGGATTTTTGTTAAAAGAGTAGATTTTACGTGCTCTTGCCACAAAAAAAAGAAAAAAAAAGTGAGATGATGAATGTTAATTTGCTTGACTACCATTTCACTATCTCTATGTATATCAAAGCATCATGTTATACACCTTAAATATACACAATAAAAAAATTTTTTAAAGGTACACCATAAGGGGTCTCCCGTACATATCTTGGGCAGATTATTGGACAGATCTTGACTGAGCACTGGCTGTTCCAAGCACTTGGGGATAGTTGTGAACAACAGAGGCAAAACCTCTGCCCTCGGGGGCTTACTTGAAAGGAGACACAGACCTAACAAACAAAATCATTACTATTGCTAATAAACACTATAAAGAAAATAAACAGGGTGACGTGATGGTAATAGTGTACTTTTTAGATAGTGTGGTCAGAGAGAAGTATGTGACATTTAGCTGAGACATAAGATATAAAAATGATCCAGCCATGAGCGAGAAGGGCTGGAGGAAGGGCATTTTAGGCAGAGGAAGGCCAATCACAGAAACCTGAGGCAGGCACTGAAAAGAGGCCAGGGTGGAGGACGGCAGAGGAGGGTGATGAGGTGAGGCTGCAGAGCTGCGCAGAACCCAGATCAATGTGCTGTCTTCACTTTCATTCTAAAAGCAGAGGGTTTTAAGTAGGGATATTGCAGAGTCTAATCAACCCTTCTAAAAGACTACTCTGGAGAATAGGTTAGAGGAGATAATCAGCGGCTCAGTTAAACCAAGAGGCCTTTGCGGTAGGCAGGGTGGATGATGATAGTGATTCGGACAAGTGGAGATGTGAATAGGTGTGAGATCCATCTGAAGAGGGCATCCCCAGTACCTAGTGATGGAATCTATGCACTGGGTAAGCGACAGGCAAGAGCCAGAGGACTCTCAGGTTTTCGCTGACTGGGCAGCTGGGAAGACAGAATGAGGAAGGTATTTGGGGTAGGGAGGGGAAATAAAGAGCTACGTTTGGATGTATTAAGTTTGAGACGGCTAACAGACATTTAAGTACCAATATCTAACAGGTACAGAATTCAAAGCTGAGAAGAGGCCTAGGCAAGAGTATAAATTTGGGATTGGTCAGCATGTAGATGTGCCTCTTATCAACCGATCGTCTCTAAGCTCCAAATTTACCTTTCCTTGCCTGCTCTGCAAAAACTGAGTTGGGACCTTTCAATATTTTTTCCTTTGCCAGGTGGCATGATACTCGACTTTATCAGCAGAGGGCACTGGCGGGATGTGGGTGGAAGGCAGGAGCTTCCCCAGTGGCTCTGCTGTGCCTGCTCACTGTGCACCCAGCTCTGCAGTGCATGGTGGGCAGTCATACAGGCCAGCTACTCTCCCCAGCATGTCTCTTGCGTGGTTCTGTAGTGGAGTGCCTCTGGCAAGACACCTCTGAGCAAGCACTCTGGTGACTTCTCTGCCATTCTATAAGCCAGGGTTGCACCCTCTCCAAGGTCCAGATCTCAGTTCTGGAAGGAAAGAGGAGTTCTTCCCTGGGCCCTGTATCTCAACCCTAGGCGTAGTGGCTACTACTTGTATCTGCTACTCCTATATTCTTAATAGCTATCTTTATTAGCCAACCCCTAATCACAGTTTACATTTCTTTATATTAAAGATACAAGTTATTTAAATTTGTGTGTGGTTTCTTTCTCCCAATATAAATGACCCTAAATAAAATACAGGTGAGATCGTCCAAGTAAACAGTGCAGAATGATCTTGCCTGTCATATGTGGGTTACAAGAAGTCCTGTGTCATTTTCTATTTTGAATGAGTGGGATGTGAGGGCACATGAGATGGCACTCATTGGGGCAGAAGCACAGAGTCCAGCTTCCTTCCTTGGGACACCAGATACAGTCTCCTCTGGGGTTCATGTTGGGAGGCTCTGGTTTTGGCTGGCCTCTGCTGCACACAGTACCTACCTGCAGCTCGCGGTGGCTTCTCAGTCGGCTACCACCAGAGCTAGAAATTTCTCCACTGGTCTTTTGGGGACGTAATGGAGTGTCTTCTGAAGTCAAAATGTTTAAAAAACATGGCCCACCCTCACTGTGTGGTCCAAGCTCCCAGTCTCACCTTGGCTGCTCCAGGCTGCTGTGGACAGATGTCCCTCAAGGGTTTTCTTCCAGATGGCATTCCTAGGCTTTGAAGCTGATGTGTACACTACAACTGTCACACCTACAAGGTGCTGACCTCCGCCATGCCAGCACCAGGGGGTGCAGAAGCTAGGGAGGGGCTGCCGTGCTGCACCCCCTTGTGACCTGCCAAGTGCTCAAGTGTGTCTTGGTGTAAGGCCAGGGTAGGAGAAAAGATATACAGGGTTTCAGCTATTGGAATGCTGGGTTCTTCACTAAAGATCAGGTGAACCCATTTACTAAAAAGATAGCATAAGTAAGAAACAGGGTCATAAATGAATAACCAGTACTGCCTATAAAACCCAGAAATCCTGGGGCAAAGGTGAGCATCTGGAAAGCTTTCTACCCTAGAAACATCACTTTCTTGTCCATTATCATGCAGATACCTTGGCTGGACTGTCTGGGAATTCTACGTGAGGGTCTCAACCTACAAATCTAGGCTGTCCCAGGGGTACTGCTGCCATAAAGGGATCAGATTTGCCATCTCAACAGGAAACAGCAGTAACAGGCATTCAGAATCAGGTCATAAACCCCATCCCAATGGAATCCTCTGGCAAAAGGTATAGCCTGAGTAAGTGGTGAAATATTCCTGCAGGTGACAACAGAGGGTGTTTCTCACTGTTCTGCCCCTCTGAACCAAGGGCAGTTTCCAAACAGAGCTACAATCTGAAGAAAATTGGGTATCTGGATGGAACATCCTTGAATGTGTCTGGAGGCAGAAATGCTCTATCTTTACTTCTAGGAATGGCAAGTGAATAGTGCCACCTTCAGTCAGCTAAAGTGACACGGCCCACTCACCAGGGAAGCCCACGTTTTTGATATGAAGCTCTTGGTGAACTTGGCTTCCAGGCAAAATATTTAGCTTCCTCCTTCCTGGGGTGGAGGGTAAAGCTAGCATGTCCACTCAGGGGGGTCCTGAAGCACCCTCTGCTACTGCTGTGCAGAGGGGCTGAAAACACACTCTGATCCTAGCAGGCTACACACGAAAGCTGACTTGGGAAGCCAGGGACATCAGTGCACAGGGTCCTACCTGCCTGGGAAGAAGGGGGCAGCCCTGGGCACTGTGCCAAGGCCACGGCTGGCTACCAAGTGCCCAATAAAGCATGGCCTGGAGTGGCTAATCAGCTTTCAAATACCAAACAGGGCAGTCATAAAAGGAGGGCAGAGGTGGAGAAGACATGGTGGGGATAGGGACAGTAAACGCCCACGGCACATGCACACTCAGACCATGGCAGGGTCGGCAAGGTACAACTAGTAATCATGACGTCATACTGATAAACAAAGTACAAAGGCATTTACAGAGGTTGAAACACATTCTAGGGACTTAAGCCCACTCATGATACTCTCCTCCCTCCTTTACAAACATACCAAAGGCACAGGAAGACTTCAACTGGACTCTGAACTTGTAAGTTTTTTTTTTTGTCCTTTTTGAGACCGGCGGCCCTGCGCTCAGCCAGTGAGCGCACAGGCCATCCCTATATAGAATCCGAACCCGCGGCGGGAGCACCGCACTCTCCCGAGTGCACCACGGGCTCGGCCCTGAACTTGTAAGTTTAATGGAGGTCAAGCTCCTGGTTTTCTGGTGCTTTTTCATCCTATTTCTTGATTTTAGTAATGACTGAGAGTAGTATGGTTACCTCCGTTCCAAAGATCTACTGGGGCTGGACCATCTGCCAAGATCATATGATACAGGAGAAAAATCAGGATTGATATGAGGTCAGAGAAGGCTGGAAAAAGTGAATCATAACCTGATTATAGGCCTCTGTTACGGAGTGTTCCTAGATGGTTCAAAGTCGTTCCCATAGCTGGCTGGACTTTCTCCTGGTGCACAATGGTCCTGGTTCCACCTGGTGTCAAGTGGTTGGAGAGGTGGCCTTCCAGGATCTCCAGTCATGTCACTCCTCAGGAAGAACAAGTGTGTGAGGGAAGGCATCCTTGGCAGCCCAGGAATTGGACTGCTCCGTTCTTAAGGATCCTCTTATTGTGATTTAATGGGGGGAAGGGGAGAAGGGGTGGGGGGTACATGCATTTTGGAGAAGGAAGTAAAATTTTGGCCACTGGATTTACTAGATCACCCAGATCTATGAATTTTATAGTAAGACTGTCAGTTTTCCCCTGTGTTTAGTTTTAGAAGCAGTATTCATCACAGCTAATAAGATCTCTGTAGAGACAACTGGAGAAGAAAAAAACAGCACACAATCCCCCTGGCTCAGAAGATCTTCGCTGGCGTCCTATTCACACACGTGCTTTATTTAGAAGTTATGTCAGAAAGTTTAAAATTATGTTTAAAAAATAGAAAAATTAAGCTAAGGTACATGATAGGAAAAACAAAATGGTAAGGAATAAAAGGAAAGAAGGTTAAAGGAAAGTAAATGAAAGCTAAAGGAACATGCTGTAAGTTCAATGAATCAGAACTAAAGGCAAGCAAAGCCAGCTCTGAGGTCCTCCTCACAAGGATGGAGAAAGAACACAAGGCAGCGTAGAGACCTGGAGTCTGAGGGCCACATGCCCCAAGCCAGCACCCAGCATCCCCTGAGCTAAACCAAAGAGGCTCCGCATCCCGTCACTCTTTCCTTGATGCCAGGGTCCCTGGAGGAGGGCCGTGGCCTGGGCACACCTCCCTGTTTGGTTGGGCTGCCCGGCATGTGTCTGCAGCTATACCTGCAGGCTGCAGGAATCTGATCAACTCAGGCTGTCCCAGACATCCCACCACACCCAGGGTCCAGCCACGGCCCGTTACTCACCTGCTCCGTCACCCTCCTCTCACTGCCCATGAACAGGGCCCTTCTCCACCTGGTGAGCATGAAGAAAGGCAGCAAACTGGGACGCCATCTGTCTCTTTGATGCTTGGGGGCTTCTTAAGCCTACACACCCATGGAAGTCTAAGACTCCTTCCCAGAGCCTCTGCTTTTCAAATCTTTACAAGCTCAGCAGGGTGAAGCCCTGAGCCTCATGGTGGGAGACTGAACTGCCACGAGGGAGGACTCTGCTGTTGGACACCCCTGAGGATTTCAGAAAGGGGCTCTGGGTTCGAATCCTGACTCTTCCACTTACTAGCTGTGTGCTCTTGGGGAAATCATATCTCTGTGAGCTTCAGTCTCTAACTTGTAAGATGTCACTAGTGTATCATTCCCACGTATGCTCAGTAACTAGGCCAGGGAACATGCTGGGCACAGATGATGCAGTTCTTCTCTTTAAAAGTCAGAATATGGGCCGGCCCGTGGCTCACTCGGGAGAGTGTGGTGCTGATAACACCAAGGCCACAGGTTTGGATCCCATATAGGGATGGCCGGTTAGCTCACTGGGTGAGCGTGATGCTCACAACACCAAGTCAAGGGTTAAGATCCCCTTACCAGTCATCTTTTTAAAATAAATAAATAAATAAAAGTCAAAAAATGGGAGGGTAGCATAGCAACCCAGCACTTCAGAACTTACCCGTCTGGGTTAATCCAAGAAGTGCCTCCGACGGCATCTTGGTGAGGCGCTCATTAACCTGGGAGGCGTCAAACTCTGCTTTCAGAGGAAAGGCAACCTCATGTCCATTTACTTCAAGGAAGGGTCTAAACTACTGAGGCTCACATAAGCTCAGAGCCATGCAGCTCCCCTTGAAAATGAAGTGGTGACACGATAGGGGTGCTTTCTTTCAGAACCACTGCGTGACTGGGGCCACACAGTGACTGTGCAGCTGCGTTCTCCTCCTCCCCTGGGGAAGGCTAACAGAAGACGACGGGCTTCTTGCCTAGGCTGCGGAGGGCACATCCCTGTAACAGTCACCAGGCTGGAGTGACTCAGGAAGGGCCTCCCAGGGCCCACCTCCCTTTAACTTCAAGTCAGGGCAGAAGCTGAGCTGCTGCTCTCAGGGAAGAACCTGTTTTATTTAGTGCGGCATCCCAAAACAGACATTTTAAACAGAAATGAAAACATAATTGCTGGCAAGGTTGGGAGCAGAGAAGGGATGAGAACAAGTGTCTAAGAAAGACAGGCACGGCACCCAGCTTTAGTTCTTGACTTTAATGCCATCCGAGGGACCGAGGCTCCACACACCACAGTGCTCACAGACAGGTGTGTGAACGAACACAGGAGCTGTCACACTTGTACATGAGCCCCACACTGTACAGAGAACAACAGACCCAGGTGACCTCCTGTACTCCAGAGGCACCGACCTGCTCCTACTCTCTACTTTAGTTCCCACCTCCCTCAACCCCCTACCAACCCACCCTTCCCCACTTAATATATATGTACATATATGTTTCTTTCAGAATTCCAAAATGTGCCTCTCCCATCGCAGCTCCCAACACTCCAGCTTCAGATGAGGAAAGCCCCTCTCTTTTAAGGACCATGAGACAGGTACCACCTTCATGCAAGAGCCCCAGCAAAACAGTACCCAAGAAAGCGTAGTCACTTACATTAGAATCAAATATGGATGTAGGTACACAGAAGGACAGTATTTGGAATTTTTAATGGATCACAATGCTCAGTGTGAGTAATTTTTGTTTTGTTTTTGCTATTCATCTTAATCTCTTCAGGACCCAGCTTAGGTCAAGATCACACACTGATGCTCACCCCACTCCATGACCTGCAAATGTCTGTTTCCTAGTCCTCCAGCAAGCAATCCAGAACAGGAAAATCATATCGGCCTGAGGCACATGGCTCAGGCTGCTCCCAGAATGTCCTAAGCCCCAGGAGAAAAGAACAGAAACTTCCAGAGCACGTCTAACTGCTTTCTGCATGGTAAGCCCTGGGCAGCCTGGCGAGCTAGGCAGAGATAGGAGGGGGGACAGTGATGACTCCTTTCTCGTATGCAGAGCATTACCACAAGAATTCCTCCCACTGGGATGGGATGTGTTTCAGTGTGGGCTTGTTTCAGACTTTTTTTGTTGCTATTAGATTTTTCATATTTAATGAATTTTGTTGTGGCTAGCATCGCACCACATGGTCCTATCTCCTAAACCTTTCACCTTTCCAACCAGCAAGTATGGCACCCAGGAGAAAAGGCACCCACAGTCAAACAAAAGGGAAGCCCCAAAGGCAGACACTCTGGTCTGACTCATCAGTAACTACTGGCCTGCCTCAAGGCCAGATGAATCTAGTCCCTTGTCTAGGTGGGAGGCATTTATTGACATGCACAAGAATTCTATGAAAACATACTTCTTTTTGATCAGGGAGAAGCTTTCATCCTTTGGAGCTCTCCTTCCACAACCAACCCTTCTCATGCTCTGTACCTGGCCATTCAGAGGTGCAAAGGGATCAGTCTGGGAGAAGTCACTTCCATAGAGATGACCCCAATCATGGAGGCTATTATCATAAATCACCACATCTAACAGCAATTTTCAACCTGGCTTTGGCCTCTTGTCAGAGAATGGCCACACTAGGCCACTGAGTTCTTTTCCTTTGTTTAGAAAGAGCTCTACACTGGTCCAGCATCCCTTCTCTGCCTGCTCTCCTGGCCCAGAGCACAAAGGCACAGGACATACCACTGTGAGGACAACTTGGGGGACACAGAAACAGGGGCATCTCCAGCAAAAGACACAAGAGCAGTGTCCTTTGGCATCCCTGCAATCCCAAGCAAGGCTTCAGGGCCTGTTTTTGAACAAACCAGTTTCTTCCTGTCTTGCAGGGATGGATTTTAAATAACCAAGCATTGTGATGCTTTGGGGCAGGGGTGGCAGGAGAAGGGGACAAAGCTGGATTACTGGAAGCTCTGGGCTTAATGATCTGCTCTCTACTCATAGGGACTTCCTCCTGCATTGCGTGCCTCACTCCTTGTCAAAAACCAAACAGGTCCTAGGTCGTAGGTACCACCAATCAGAGCAGTTTAAATGAAGGACTTTCCTGTTAGAACTAGGCAAGAGCACACTGTTGGGTGCAGCTCCAAGCAGGGATGTCGGCTCCAGAAGGGAGGCCATCTGCGTGTGTAGGACAGCAGGAGGGACAGCACGTGTCTCAGAACATGAATTGACTGTCTTTTCCTCTTCAATCAGTCCCACCTCTGTTCTACCCACAAGTGCGATAGGGGCGCAACATGGCCCTGAAATCTCTTTCCACACACGAAGGAATTTGGCCAAGGTCCCAAGGCTGGCCTTCCCTTCCCCAGGAGGACAGACGTCTTCAGCTCCCTTTGCCCCACCTCACCTGTCTGGTCCTGTAAGACTGAGACCAATGCTGTTGTGCTCTCCAATTCTTTACATAGACAAAACCTCCCTCCAAGAACACGATCCTGAGTACAGAGAGAAGCCCTTGGCGCAGAAGTGCTGCACTTGGGTGGGCACTGCGGCAGGCTCTTCCCTAGGAGATGTGCGTCCACACCCGACTCGTGCCCAGGCTGCAGGCAGAGCAGGAAGGCACGCTGTGCTAACAGCGCCTGCACATCTTGCTCCTCCTGTTTTGGGAAGCAAAACATGGCGGGGGCTGCTGCTGTCTTCCTGTAGCTCCTAGGGTAGCTGTGCCTGTCACTCAGCCCTTCTGTACTTCTCCAGAGCAGACATTGTCCTGGGAGAACATTAGCAGGATAAAGCAACGCGGCTTAAAGAGAGGATTCCCTTCCAAAGAAGTCCACCACAAATTGGATCCTAACACAAAACAGTACCCAAAGAGGTGTTCCAGCCTCTACAAAGGATGTTACGTTTCATAGATAAAGGAAGACCTAGGCATCTTGCCTGCATGACTTAGAGAATCTTCAAAAGGAGCCTTTGAACTCTGCATTCCAGCCCTGTGAGAAGATAATCCTGCAAGCAAGGAAAGTTGGTAGAAGGTAGGAGCAGCCAAGGCCCTAAGACAGGGCTGTAAACATTGTGGTTTTCTAAGGCCAACCTGGTACGTGGCTTTGGCAACTATGGTTAAATCTCCAAAAGGTGGTGAAGAACATGTTTCAGAAGGAAAAGAGGAGTCTCTCCACATCCTAACACAAGGTGAGGGGTTACTCTTGGGGATGGGGGAGGGGTGCACCGGGAGAGAAGACGTTCCTTCTTCTTCAGCCAGGGGCTGCTGGGTGGCTATGCGGGTTAATTCCCATCATCCTCCATGTTCATACTGACACACTGGGGCACAAACAAGGATGCCTGAGCAGGACTGGCGAAGTGACTGTGCCTACATCAGCTGGGTAACGTGGCTCTAAAATGGACAGAAACCCTCCTGCAAGGTCAGGGAGGTGACATACCTCTCTAGACTTCTTGGTCAGGCCCTAGCTAGCTTCCATCAGCCTCACGTAAAGACTGCCATGCCCCGAGAAAAGGCCAGGGGAGTGCAGGTTCAAGTCCCCATGGGCCAGAAGCCCTGAGCCTGAACCTGAGGTGCAGCGGGAGACTGGAGCTCAGGACTCGTCCTCACCTTGGCAGGTTCTGGGGCAGCTGGCAGCCCCTCCAGGGATCTTACTCCCAGAGCCACCAAGGGGGACAGATGCCCTCCCTGATGGGACTCTGCTGACCAGGTTACTCACCACCATGTGATCTTGAACTCGTAGATGGGGCGCTTGCAGTAGTAGTGGTTGACAAGGTGCTTGTCGCACACCCCAATGCACTGGTGGTCTACGGCAAGGCCCTGGGCCGACAGGTCTGTGACCAGGCAGTGCAGCAGGTCATATACATCAGCCACGGCCTCCCAGGGCCCGAAGGACACATCCACCTCGCAGTGGTGCTCAAAGAGCTGCCCGTCACTCTCGCTCCGCTCAAAGCGCAAGGAGTTAAGTAGCGGGCACTCATAGGGGGTGATGGGCATCTCCTCCTTGAAGACACAGACCTTGAGCTTGGCAAAGCGGGCCTTCCGTTGTACTGCACGCAGCCGGGCAATCTCCACAATCCGCTCCAAATGGTCTGTGGGGGTGAACACAGCATGCATCACTGGAGCGGAGGGTGGGACGGGGGTGGGAGGGTGCACAGGGTCCTAGTGATGGCAGGACATGGGAAGGAAGAGACATGTGTCCTGAGGAGGGATTCAGTGGGCCTGCGAAGGGCACAAACTTAAACAAGGGTGACAGTTCTCCACAGCACAAAGACACCAACGGGATGAGGACTGTCCTGAAACACGATCTGCTGCCTGCTTGCTACAGCAAGGTGGGCCCACCTTAACCTGAATCTTACTGGTGTGACTGGGAGGCAGTACATCTTGAGTACCTGGATGTACCTTGGACCCACCTGTTCTAGTGCAGACCAAGGCCCTGGCAGGGGCCTTGCAACCTCCCCCCCACACCTGGCTGTCCTGGCAGCGACCCTCACCTTTGTAGTAGGGCATGAGGCCCAGGAATGCCTGGCGCACCTTCTCGCCCTTCAGTGGCTGCATGTCCTCCAGCTGCTCCAGGAGGGGCCCAATGGCATAGTACTGGGCCTCCTTGTACACGGCCCGCACACGCTCCCGGGGCGGCAGGTCCCCCGAGCGCAGGAAATTCAGCACGTCTCTGAGCAGGAAGGAAAGAGGGCATGGTTAGAGCACAGGATCTGGAACCAGACTGCCAGCTGAGTAGCCCTGGGTAAGTGAATCTCACCTCTCTGTGCCTGAGTTTCCTCATCTACAACATGGGAAAAAATAATAAAACTACCACAAAATGTTATTACGGAATTAAATGAGTTAATATACGAAAAGTGCTTAGAAAATTTCTGGCATGGAGTAAGTCCTCAGTATGTGTTACTAGTTGCTATTATCAACATCATTATTATTATTATTACTATTACAATTACTGTACTGTTATTAGGTATATATTGGTATAATGCAAAGATATAACACTTAGCCCATACATATACGGTTTTTACACTGAGATATAATTAATTTTCGATGTATAAATCTTAATTATACAGCTCAATTATTTTCTAAGTATGAATAATACCCACACAACCACCACCTAAGTTCAAGACAGAGAACATTTCCATCTCCTTGAGGTTCCTTGTGCACCTTCCCAGATAATCCCTACAGAGGTAATTACTTGGCCTTCTTCTATCAACAAGGATTAGTTTTGCCTTTTCTTAAAATTCATATATGGTTAGAGCATGGTGTTGTAATGCCAAGGTCAAGGGTTTGGATCCCCGTACCAGCCAGCTACCAAAAAAACAAAATCAACAACAAAATTCATACACATAGAATCACACAGTACTGTATTTTCTCTTTTGTACCTGGCTTCTTTCCCTCAACATGTTTTTGAGATTTATCCACCATGTTGTGGACACATATAACAGTAGTTTGTTTCTTTTTATCATGTTTCTTTTTATTATAAGTATACAAAACATACTTATATATTATTATCACTTATTGCTACCACCGTATAAATAGACTATCGTATATTACCCCTTCTCCTACTGATGAATACTTGGGCTGTCTCTAGTTTTCTGCTATTATGAGTAAAGCTGCAATGAACATGTCTACCTGAGGCCTTTTCTGGACATAAACATCAACTTCTCTTGGGTAAATATAAGAATTGTTCAGTCACAGGGTCAGCGCACCCCCTCCCCACAGAGTCCTCTAGGACCTTCAGCAAACCTTGGTGAGCTCTGAAAAACAAAATGCTGGGGTAAGACCCAGCTAAGAGTGCTGTGGGAGCTGCCAGCTGGGGCCAGCACTTTCTGCCCCCAAACAGCTTGCAAACAAAAATCTTTTTATAGTTCTGCACAGCAGTTTGACACTTTGTTGTCTCAGCACTGGAGGCAGCTAACAGCCCACTGGAAAAACCCAGATGCTTCAGTGCAAATTATTTTACCAGTGACTCCATTCAGAGGATAAAAGTGATCCTTCCCCCAGTGTGGACAATCCTACTTGGAGGCCAGCATAGAGATGTGGTTGGAGAGTTTCTGCCTCCCTAGTCATTTGGCTCAAGGTCAAGGACCATGTCAGCTCTCTAGTCACCTCCAAAGTTAGACTGAAGGAGCAAAGAGCTCCAGCCACACACTCTAAAAAGGACCTGACCAGGGGTCACACCAAGGCTCTTTATTTAATCCTCATTGACAGGCCAGCAAGGAAGCTATCATCATTTTTCACTTCACAAATAAGAAAACTGAGACATAAAGTCTTTAAATCATTTATGTGTTAAGTTGTCTTTTCTTGGTAAGGACTATCTTTTTTTTTTCCCCTTGAGATTTTGTTTTTACATGTTTTTAAATGACAGTAACAACAGAAGGTTTTTTTTTTTTTAAAGACTTTTCTTGGTAAAATAAAGGATGGTAACACTACGTCCACCGTTCTCTCACCTTTTTCGTTTGTTTTAAACACACCCAGCCAGCGTGTGTTACTTGGAATTTCTCTAGCTGTCCTCTTCTCTTTTGGAAAAGAAACTAAGAATTTTGATCCAATTCAATAGGCACATTTATTGAATTCCATCAACGTGTTATCTCTTCTTCTAGGTACTACAGAAGATGCCAAAGCCCAACATCCTAGCCCAGGCTACTCACTTGCTAGGACTACCAAGCTGATTGTAGAGGAAGAGACATACCCAAAGTGTGTGCCGTCTCGGTCAATGAAGTACCGGCCCTCAGCGTCCGTGGGGATGCAGTGCCGCCCGCTGAACATGGCTGCCAGCATGGTGTCTTCGTAGCGCCGCAGGGTGGACAGGCGCGTGGTGAAGTGAGCCCCTCCGATGTTAAGGGGGACAACCTCGGGAAACTGGAAAGGAACCCCGAGGTCTCAGGCAGGCAGGGGAACAAGAGCAGGGGCTATTTAGTGACACACCACTCGGTCACTCAGGCCCAGGGGTCCCTCTGAACACTTTCTTCTCTCTCCTCCCTCTTGCCCACACTCATCAATTGCCAAGTCCGTTCCACCCAAGAGCTCTTAAATCAGGTCTCTCCACCCCAATCCCACCATCTGTCAGCCAGCTGCCCCCCAAAAAAATCCTCCAATCCAATCTCACCATCTCTGCTCAAGAGTTCAGCCCTTCACTGTCCTCCTTCCACTTCCTGAATTCATCGTCTTGTATCCTTGCTCATGCTGTCTTCTCTGCCCAGAGCACTTACCATGCCCCTCTCCCTCTGTACCGCTAGCAAATGAAATCACCCCATAAGATGGTGTAGGTTGTCCACTGCATACGGGCACCCGGATGAGAATGGTCTGCTAATCCAGCGGTGTGCCCTTCTTCCAATTCACACCAAAGCACCATAGAGGCTAGTAGCATCCACACATCCTAAAAGCGTCCAGTCAAGTCCCCTCCTCTGTGGGCATTTCTGCTCAACTGTTGTCCCTCACCTGCCCCCAAGACAGAGTTAAGCACACACTCCTCCACTGTGCCTTCACTGTTGGTCACACTCCCCTCTGTTACAGCACCTAGCACAACAGATCAGCAATTATTTTCTTCTGCCAACCCGTTCTTGTAGATCCCAAGCTTCCTGAGGGCAGGGAAGCACCTTGTTTGCCCCACGGGGCTGCCCGGGCAGAGCTCAAAAGATGTTTGCTGCCTGCTTCCAGGAACCCCCCTAAGCCCCCAAACTGCAGTGTGAGAAGACTAGCCCCAGTCCAGTTCAGGTTCTGCAGGCAAGGGCTGGGTGAGGAACAGGAAAATAATACGGATTTGCCCTGGGAAGCTCCAAGTTCCTCCTAAAATGCTCAGGGTGTTTGTTTTTTTTTGGATGTCTTTCGCTGCTTGTGGTTTCCACCAAACTGCATCTGGAAAAAAAGGCCAGTTCTCTCTCATTTTCCCACAAACTTCCTCCAAACCAACTAAAATCTTATCCTAGTGCATGCTTTTCAATATTACATCTCTCTGGCTCCAGTGAAAGTCTATGTGTATTTATCTAGACGGTCCCTTCCCCCAGCTTTCAAATCCTTTGTGAAATAAAGCAGGATCTGAACACATTAAATAAAACTCACCCAGGGTCTGTGCAGCAAGTGCCTAGCTCACTGTAAAGACCCAAAACTCACTGAATGAATGAATGAATGAATGAATGAAATAGCAGTGTGCAGTTCTGCGCAGGTGGCACGGCCCTCTCCTGCACTCAGAGGGCAGGGAAGCGCTCCTGCTTACTCTATAGGTCCTCTAAAACTACTGTGTGCATATCGAGGACTCTAATATTGTTTTGTGATAATAATTTCCGGAACTCTTTAAACCTTTTCCCAGGATATTTCACACCAGTCCAAGTGTGTGCTCCATACTGGAGATGAGGACACTGAAGCAGACAAGACAGCGGTAACGCAGAACCCAGGGCTCCGGCGCCCACCGGGGCACGCTGGGGCCCTTTCCCCGAAACCACGCTGTTTCCCCAATGACATGGACGGAAAATGGCACCACTGTGTCTCTAACGGCTCTCTTCCCCTCATCGCAGGGAGTACTCGTAGTATTTCGCTCATTTCCACAAGCTTCCCACGAGAGGTACGGGCACTATTCGCCGCCTGGTGGCCTCACCAGCCACCCCGCTGGGCCGCGTCCCCCTCGGGGACTCCGCACCTCCGGCTCCCGGATCGGGCACTGCCCTCGTCCCACCTCCAAATCCCCCTCCTCAGGGCGGCAACGCCCGCTTCCCCTCCTGCCCCCTGGGAGGGTCCTCTGGAGCGCTGACACGACAGTGTCACACGCCTTCGGAGAGCCAAGGAGCACGGCGCCCTAATCCGCAGCCGCACGGCAGGCGCGGGCAGCGCCGAGGCCTCCGGGGACCCTCGGGAGACAATCCCGGCCACCTCCCTCCTCCAGGGGGCAAAGGCGGACGCAGGGACGGGGCCGTCCCCTC
>NW_007739369.1:5486-10173 GCF_000696425.1 Galeopterus variegatus | reverse complement strand
ATGGTGAGGGCCGGCCCAGTGGCGCACTGGAGAGTGCACCGCTTGAGAGTGTGGCGGCGCTCCCGCCGAGGGTTCGGATCCCATGTGGAGACCGGTTCCCGCTCACTGGCTGAGCACGGTGCGGGCGCGACACTGAGGGTTGCGATCCCATTGCTGGTCCCCGGTACGGGCGCAACACCGAGGGTTGCGATCCTGTTACCAGTCAGTAAAAAAGACAAAAAGGAAAAAAAAAATGGAATGGTGAGAGTGGGATATACCTACCTCATCAGGTATTACAGGGTTAAAATGAGTTAATCCATATAAAGTATTTACAAGAGTACCTGGCCCATAGTTCATAATATGTGAGAACATTGTGTTCCTCATGTTTCTAATGCTGGACATTAACAAATTTTGGACAGTAACAAATTTCATAACTTTCAGGAATGTAAAGGGTCACATATTCTTTTGTCTTGCTTTCTTTTGCATTTTTCTTTTTTTTTTCTTTTCTTTTTTTTTTTTTTAATGGTGCTGGTTTTGTTGTTTTATTTTAGTGAATACTAAAAAGCGTTGGTCAGGGCTTTCGTAAGATAACTTGTTCCCTTGTTTTTCATGTACGTCTGAAGTTCCTCAGCTGCAAACTCTTCTGCCTCTTGAGTTTCCCAGTAGTAAATCTTTTTGATTGCGGAAGGCCTGCCCGTCAGCAGTGCAGTCACTGAGCTGCGCACAGGCGATTGAGCGCTCCCTCCTCCTGGACACGTGTTCTCCACTTGCCTTCCAAGACTTCCTTCTCTTCTCCCCAACTTCTGACTGTTGGGATGTCCCCGAGCTGAGCTCCTGACCGCTCCAGCCAAACTTGCCCCCGACAGTCTCCCCAGCATTTTTCTAATTACTGGTGAGATTGAAATCTTCCTTGTGGCTTTCTTGGTCATTTAAATTACTTGTTCTCTGAAATACCAGTCCTTATCCTTGGCTCATTTAAAAAATCTGTTTTGTCTTACTGATTTATAGTTGTTTATATCCACTGTATGTTGATCCTTTCTTACACATGTTGCAAATATTTTTTCCAGGAGAATCTTTTTTTTTTTGGCAGCTGGCTGGTAACAGGCATCAAACCCTAGACCTTGGTGTTATTAGCACCCCACTCTAACCAACTAAAAATACTGAGCCAGCTCGGTATTTTTTTCCAGACTGTCACCTGTTTCTTTCTATTGCAGAACTTTTAATTTCTGATTAAAACTTTTCACAAAAACGTCAAAAACACAGATATAGAAAATACAGATTCCACCTAGTCCCATCCACAGAGAATTTGATTTGATCAGTCTGGGGTGAAGCCCTTGAATTTGCATTCCTAACAAACTCCCAGGTACTCTGACGCTGCAGGTCCATGGACCACACTCTGAGTAGCACTGCCTTAAAGAAGGCCCCCTGAAGCCTTATCTGTCACTACATGCTCTAGCCTTTCTCAAAAATACCTATAACAGGCTGGCTGGTTAGCTCCTTTAGTTAGAGAGCAGCCTTCTAACACCAGGGTTGGAGGTTCAGATCCCTGTACCAGCCAGCCACACACACACACACACACACACACACACACAAACCTGTAGCAGAATTTCCTCTTTCTAGCCTTATGACAATTAAGATTTTTTTCAGCAGGAACCACAACCCAAAGTGGTTCAAATAATATGGGAATTTTGTCTTATATAAGAAGTCTGAGCAGACCCAGGTTGGCTCATTAAGTAACTCAACAAAGAATTACTGAGACTGGTTTCCTTCATTTTTTCTTTCTGCCAGATGGCCTCCCACCCCTAGGAATCCATATGAGAAAACACAGAACTAAGGGGCTTCTGGCGAGACAGTTATTCCAGCACCCTAAAGAAAGACTGTACAAAAAAAAGTGGGAAGGGAGCCCCAGAGGCTCAAGAGGTAGAAGGAGGGTGAAAATCCATGTGCAGTCAGTTTTACGTTGCTGGATGTGTTGGAGTTTTCATCTTCTGTTTCTGCTGAGGATTTCCTTTAGGAATGTAGTTTCCCATGTGGTTTTGTTTCCAGATGGTAGAGCTATCCAAGGTCAGCAGCCGGAGTTAGAACAGGCTTTCTGGGAAGGCAAGGCAGTTTGCTGGCAGCAACTATCCTACCCCAAGGGGAATGACTTCTGGGCCAGCTCACTGGACGGCTGCAGGAAGGGCAGGGAGCCTGTGAGGGTGGATGGGTGGTACACACCCATGCAGAGGTATTATACAGCCTGAACAGAGGTGACTCATTTTGTTAAAGCTTTGAATTTAAAAACTTCTCTCCTGTAACCCAAACCACATGGTCTGCAGCTAATCACCAGAGCACAATGACTCTTGCTCTCACATTATACACAAATAATTAGAGAAAAATTATTAACCCAGATGGCCATTCTTTACTAGCTTACTAACCTGAGCTTATGTGAGAATAATAGGAACTGAATCCACAGAGAATGAAGTATAATGCTGGTCAGCTGACCCGGGAATTTCCTTGATGATTATCTGAAATATTCAAGCATGTCTGCACGTCCTTGCTTGGTCACCATGAATCAGCTTCCCACCACAGACTCCTATAAAACCCTTTGGCAGACCTGGGAGAGGTGATGGTCTCTGAGACATAAGTCCACCATTTCCCCAGGCTTTTGGCTTCCTGATTAAAGGCTACCTTTCCTTACACCAGCTCTCGTCTCTTAATTATTGGCTATTGAGTGGCGAGCAAATGGACCTTTGGGGTCTCAGTAACAGTAGGGGCTTCTCTGAGAACACAGGCAGGTATATCACTGGGATTTACTTCTCCAAGAACCAACTAAACAAATAGTCCTACAGGCATTGAGATCTGAGGTCAGTAAACTGTATTATATTCTGTTTTCTGCCATCGTCCCCCCTCTCCAAAAGAACCTTTGACTGCTGACACATCTTCAGAGTGCTGATTCAGCTCTTAAATTTTCTCTCCTGATTTTAATTTATTGAATAAATTTTTTAACAGTAATAAAGGAAATGAAAACAGGAACAAAAACATCCATCTTCTTTTCCACATTACCTTCTTTTAGTTTTAATTTTAAATATTTTAGACATATAAACAACTATAGACAATAATAAATGAAAACCCATGTACTCACCTCCCAGCTCATGACACACAATATTACAAACACAGTCTTCACTTAATCCTCTAATCTTATCCCCTATCCTCCTAAATATGGTATGTATTATTTCATGCACAGTGTGCATATTTTCCTTTTAGCTGGGAATATATGATACAGAAAAGCCATATATGTATAGTTTGAAGAAGGACTTTAAAGGAGACACCACACCACCACCACCCAATCAGGAAATGGAGCATTGCCAGCTCCCACACCCTCCAGGGGCTCCTTTCTGATTAAGTCAACCTTCACTCTCTCAGAGGTCACCACTAATGTCACTATTCTGATAATCATTTCCTTGTTTTCCAAGTTTAACCACCCAAATATACATCTTTATGCCATGCAGTTTGGTTTTAGCTGTTCGGGGACTTTAAATAAATGAAATCATATTATCCGTTCCACTGTTGAATATTTAATTACTTTCCAGTGTTGTACTATGACAAACAGTGCTGCTCTGAACATTTTATGTCAGATCATGTCACTGCCCCATTTACAGCTCTTCAAGTGGAACCCTTGCTGCAGGGGAGGGTGAGGAGGAGGGCAGCGAGGAAGAGGGAAGTGTGAATATTCTGTCAAGGGGGTTGCCAGCACCCAGAACTCTTTCACCTCCCAAGTTTTAACTGTAATATATCAATCTTTAATCACTAGATTCACTCCTTCCATCCATCTCCCAAAACGTGCTATACTGCTGATGGAGTTCGGATGTGTTGTCTCCTCCAAAACTCATGTGGAAATTTGATCCCCAATGTGGCAGTGTTGGAAACTGAGTCATGGGGGCAGGTCCCTCATGAATAGATTAATGCTCTCCCTGGGGGAGGGGGATTAATGAGTGAGTTCTTGTTCTATTAGTTCCCACAAGAGCTCATTGCTTAAAAAGACCCTGGCAACTTCTCTCTCTCTCTTGCTTCCTCTCTCGCCATGTGATCTGCTTGTATCCGCCGGCTGCCTGCCACTGTCCACCATCAGAAGCAGCCTGAAGCCTGTGCCAGATGCAGCTGTCCCAGAATCATGAGCCAAATAAACCTCTGTTCTTTATAAATTACCAAGTATCAGGTATTTCTGTTATAGCAACACAAAAAGGACTAATGCACTTGCCTAAGGCTGATGATAGTCTAAAGTCCTTATGACTGGCAGTCACTTGCCCTCTCATCCTTTCCCCTCAGGAATCTGATCATTTGACTTTGGTTGATGGGTCCACTTAAACATGTCTCTAGGGAACGTCTTCATGCCTTATTCCCTCTGCCTCCTCCAGCTCCTGAACCCCTGCAAACCAATAACCTAGGGTTAGCCCACCAGTCTCTTAGCTCTCCCTCTGGATGAGCACCACCATGACACTGATAGTTCCATGAACACAGGATTGACTCACGGTGCCCGTGGGGCATCCTTCTGTTACCGAATTAGGCTCTTGGGTCCCAAAGTCATAGATATGAACAATGCACCCAGCGGTAATGCAAGCAATGCTTTATTAAACGAGGAGATAGATTTATGCATAAGGGGGTTTGCTACAGAGAATCTAGCGCCCAAGGTGAGCTATTCAGGGTCCTTTATAGGGCAAGAGGGCAA
>NW_007739369.1:4090-5285 GCF_000696425.1 Galeopterus variegatus | reverse complement strand
TTCCCTCTGCCTCCTCCAGCTCCTGAACCCCTGCAAACCAATAACCTAGGGTTAGCCCACCAGTCTCTTAGCTCTCCCTCTGGATGAGCACCACCATGACACTGATAGTTCCATGAACACAGGATTGACTCACGGTGCCCGTGGGGCATCCTTCTGTTACCGAATTAGGCTCTTGGGTCCCAAAGTCATAGATATGAACAATGCACCCAGCGGTAATGCAAGCAATGCTTTATTAAACGAGGAGATAGATTTATGCATAAGGGGGTTTGCTACAGAGAATCTAGCGCCCAAGGTGAGCTATTCAGGGTCCTTTATAGGGCAAGAGGGCAAGGGGTGCAGGCCAGCGTCATCATTCTGTGCCTCTGGAGGTTGGTCCATTCTGTTCTTCATGGTTGTGGCACGGGCACATGCTCAGTTATGGCTTTGGCTGTGCACCTACTCAGTAGGTTCAAGGTGATGATGGTGTTCATTACTGTTACCCCAAGAAGGTCATTACAGAGGTCACTTTGAAGCTTTATGCATATGCAGGAACTCCTAAAGGGGTCTTAAGGTTAATCTGTAACTTAATTTTTATAATTACAGGAAAAGAAAGAATGGTACATAATATGTTTCAAACAAAGCTAACAGTTATATTTTAACAAGCCTTGAGGAGGGGTTTTGCAACTCAGTGAATGTGTGTTCCCCTCTTATCTCAGTCTGTTTTATCAGGGCGGGCCATGGAGTAATCATCCACCCTGGGGAATCTCATGACTGAGGAGTGGAAAAGTAATAAAGTGTCCTTTGCAGGGAAAATGTAGTCACTTTGGTTCACAGGCCTAGCCGTATTCTGTCTCAATCCTCCCTGAGAGATTTTATCCTCCTTATTCTTAAGGAGAAGGGGGCTGGTGGTNTGATTTATAGGGACTTGGTTCCTCTGGGGAGGGGAATGGTTGGAATCCTTGCCCACCACCACGTTGATGTGGGAACACTGTAGTCTGGAAGATACAAGCTTTACCAACATATGAGAAGACAGGGCTAGGATCTAATAGCAGGTGCACTATAGTTTCCTTCTGAAACATAATTTTCTCTCTCCTCTCCAAGTTTCCCATTTTTACCAAAGATATTTATGACAAGACTAATTTATTTACAAAATAAGTTTCATTTCTGGCCAGATTATTTGCATAAAGTGCAGCAAGAATAATGGCCTATCATATAA
>NW_007739369.1:0-2819 GCF_000696425.1 Galeopterus variegatus | reverse complement strand
CGGGAGCGCCGCCGCGCTTCCCAAGCGGCGCACTATCCAGTGCGCCACCGGGCCAGCCCAACAAGAACACATTCTTACTGAACTTATGCAAATAACTATATTGCCATAAAATAAAAGTACTCATGAATAGCTTCAAAATTCTGGAGGGGTCAAGTAGAGAGAAAAGTAAATATTTCAATTTTTGCTCATAAGTGTATATTTTACCAAGTTGTTATAGCTTAAAAGGTTTTCTTAAATCTGGAAAACAAAACATTAAAAGAACCAGCAGTGTTTCAAAACCCATAATTCTTTTTTTCAGTTCATTCAGTTTTATGTAATTAATTTTTGTGCTTTTTTTTTCATTCTTTCCAAACATTTTTTTGAAGACATAAGACTTTAAATCTATAATTGAAGATTATGATTAATAGCATTTATACCAAGACACAGATTTCTAGGTTCCTTACACAATTTTAGAACACATATCAACATATCTGTATAACTCAAAAGAAGGTCAAACACCATTTCTTGTTTTGACAATGCTTCCAATTTAATTTAACCTGTCACATAAGTCCAATTAGTATTGATATCTTTTATAGATTCTTTGAGATGTTTCAGGGCCCCTGCAACATCTCAAAGTTAGTTTGAATCAAAAAGACTTAATTTTTAGAATTTGATTTTGGGAAGTTTATCAAATAACAAAGGCTTAAGACACTCAATTAAATAGGATCATAAATCATGATATAAAACCAACGTGACAAAAGAATTCAAAGGCACGAAACACCTAGGGGGTCCTGGGAGTCGGGGGCCAAGGGCCCTAGCCCTAACCTGATTGTCGCCACCACCACACATCCAGGCCAGCAATGGAATCCAGCCCAATGTCCAGGGGTTCCTGGGATCCAGGGGCTGTGGGCTCTAGCCTCACCCCTGCCACCACCGCTGCCGCTGCACAGCCAGGCTAGCAACAGAGCCAGCCTGACACCTGGGATCCTGAGAGGAGGTCCAGGACAGCCCTGTCCCTGCCCACAACTGGATCCTAGAATGTATTTATTAATCACGTGTATTTTTTGGGTGTGTGACTTATCTGCTCATGTCTTTCACCAAATTTCAGCTTAGATTTTTCTAATTCATTTCTAAGAGTTCTTTTTGCGATAAGGATATTAATCTGTGTGTGTGTGTGTGTGTGTGTGTTTTAATGTAGAGAAGAGAATAATGGTTACCGCAGGTTGGGAGGGGTGGGGGTGGGGGGAAGATAAGGGGTGAACTAATGGGGACAAAACTATGCTTTCTACCCTAAGTGAATCATTGTGCAAGATAACCATCCATTGAAACAACACACTGTACCCCACAAAAATAAATATAAATAAAATTGAATTAAAAAGAAAAAGAACCTCCCTCCCCCNCATAGGTCCCCTTTCCCTAGCTGTCCTGGGTCCCAAGTATCCATGTGGCATTCAGGGCCACATGGTACCCAGAGAAGCCATGTGGAGCCCAAGACAAAGGGAAGAGTTCACAAAGATAATGTCTAAAGGATACTACGCCTCCCAGCATGTCCAGGGGGCAGAGCTGAGACAAGGAGGAGACAGTAGTGGATTGAATTATGTCTCCCCAAAACTCCCCGAAGCTTGAATTGTGTCCCCCAAGTTTCATGTATTAGAAACTTAGCCCCCGGGCTGGCCCGGTGGCGCACTTGGTAGAGTGCGGTGCTTGGGAGCCTGGCAGCGCTCCCGCTGAGGGTTCGGATCCCATATAGAGACCAGTCTGCTCACTGGCTGAGCGCAGTGCGGGCACGACACTGAGGGTTGCGATCCCGTTACCGGTCATGAAAAAAGACAAAAAGGGAAAAAAAAAAAAAAAAAGAAACTTAGCCCCCACTGTGCCTGTTAAGAGGATGGGAAATCCTATTATGGTAATTGAAAGGCGGGGCCTTGAAAAGGTGATGGGATTGTAGGACTGTGCAGTAATGAATGGATTAAAAATGGTGGTCAGGGGCGTGGTTCTGAGGGCTTTAAAAGGAAAAGGACAGTCTGTCTTGCTCTGCTCTCTCTGCTTCAACCATCTTGCAATGTGAGACCCCTTGGTCACTTTCACCACCACCAGATGGACTTTGGATTTCTCAGCCTCAGAAACCGTAAGCAATAAATTTCATTTTCTTTATAAATCATCCAGTTCCAGGTATTTCATGATAAGCCACAGAAACGTAGTAAAACAGAGACCATATTGAGTGTTGTCCTGCAGGTGGTGGCCCATGTGCTGTGAACACATTATGTCCTTTGGCCTCACCATGGCCATCTGTTTAGTCCCCAGAATTCAGAGGCTTAAAACCAATGACAGGCTAACAGGACACATGCAAGCCTTTGGGGGAAAGCCCAGCAGCCAGTTCTCTTACAGCTTTTAGTTCATAAATAAATTAAGCGAGTATCAAACATACCACAAAACCAACAATTTTATGACCTTAAAACAGAGACAGTATCAATTTGTGTTGANGAATCTCAGATAAGACCTTCAAAAGCCTCTTAGGTCTTAGAAAGCCAACCCAAGGATCTGACTTACTCTCTGATTACCTGTACGAGTTGGGTGGATTCCTCTCTGCTGGAGGTCCCCCAAATACTGAGGTTCTGGCCTGTCAAAGAGTTACATTATTTACTTACTGATAGGCCAGGAACCTTGTAATCATGTAGACAAGGTATCAGGCCAGTCTTTCCAAGGGGCTTTTTATTGGTTACATAAAAAGGTCAACCTCAATTCCTTACGGCAGTCTGGTCATATCTGAAAACATGGCATTCCAGTCAAAGCCTTGTTAAAATAACCAGTGTCTGCAATTGTATCCTGTTACAAGAACA
>NW_007739368.1:36429-36915 GCF_000696425.1 Galeopterus variegatus | reverse complement strand
CAGAAATTTATCCATTTCCTCCAGATTTTCGAACTTGTTGGCGAATAGTTGTTTATAGTAGATTCGGATGATTCCTTGTATTTCAGTTGGGTCAGCTGTAATATCACCTTTTTCATTTCTAATTTTTGTTATTTGAATCTTCTCTCTTCTTTTTTTTGTTAGCTGTGCTAGTGGTTTGTTGATTTTATTTACCTTTTCAAAAAGCCAACTTTTTGATTCGTTGATCTTTAGTATTGTTTTCTGGGTTTCAATTTCATTAAGTTCTGCTCTGATCTTGATGATTTCTTTCCGTCTGCTAACTTTAGGTTTGGATTGTTCTTGTATTTCTAGTTCTTTAAGGAGCATTATGAGATTGTTCACTTGCCATCTTTCCATTTTTCTGAGGTAAGCATTTAATGAAATAATTTTCCCCCTTAGTACTGCTATTGCTATATCCCACAAGTTTTGGTATGATGTATCATTATTTTCATTACTTTCTATAAATTT
>NW_007739368.1:35088-35702 GCF_000696425.1 Galeopterus variegatus | reverse complement strand
ATTCAGTCTCTTTAGGATTATCACTCGAAATTCCCTGTCATTCATTTCAAGGGCTTCTTGTACTATAGGATCTGTTTCTTGTATCTCATTCAGTCTCTTTAGGATTAACACTCGAAATTCCCTGTCATTCATTTCAAGGGCTTCTTGTTCTATAGGATCTAGAGTTTGAGATTTATTAACTTTTGGTGGTGTACTTTCTTGATTTTTTGCATTTCTGGTATCTCTTTTTGGGTGTTTGTTCATTTTGGCAGGGAGTTTCACTCGGGTCTTGGACCTCTGCAGGAAGTCTCCTCTCGGTCAGTTTGAACCCTGCTAAGTTGCTGGATACCGCCCTGCCGGTCCCGTAAGGTATGTGTGTTCTGCACCTCGCTATGGGGGCGTTTTCCCACTCTGTGTGCACTAGGTGGGGCTGTTGAGCCTTGCAAAGGGGTCCCGCAGGGTGTGTAATTTTTTTCTTTCCAAGACTCCCTCTCCTTTTACCGGACCCCTCCCCACTCTGTGCGCTCAGAACAGGGCTGAGGCGTGTCTTCTGCAAACCTGGTCTTTCAGTTGAGACATCAAAGCTGTGCCCTGCCCCGCCCTGCCCAGGAAGAGTTTCAGGTGTCTAGTCTCTC
>NW_007739368.1:18496-33858 GCF_000696425.1 Galeopterus variegatus | reverse complement strand
TGGGCGGGCTCCTCTTCCCTGCCCTCCTGACGCTGGCCGGGGGCTCCCCACGCTACCAGCCCCGTCAGAGATCCGGGGGGATAGTGGGATTGTAGGCCAGTCCACAGGCCCCGGGGGGCCCCGCGTCGAGGTACACAAGTGGCACGTCTCAGTGAGGAGCCGCACCAAGCAAAGATGGCTGGCCTGCCTGATCTGAGCCGGCCGTCTCCGCCCCCACCCAAGAAAATGAAGGCAGCACTGTTGCGGGCGTCTAGCCTGGTGTGGTAGGCGGGAGCCAGGCGGGCGGGGAGCAGTCGGGCTTCTGCCCCGCAAGTGGGGCTGGACTGGGGGTGACTCACAGAGCTCGCAGAGTTGGGCCAGTTCGGTGCCTTCCACTCCATTTCTGTGTTGTCTCTGCTGGCTTACTTGGCCTTTGTTGTCTCAGGCTGTTCGCTCGAACCCACAGCACGGCTTGGGCGCTCTCAGGAGTCTTCTTTTGTGACGGCCCTAAAACCTCGAACATGTAGTTGCTTGTTTGTCATTGTAGGTTAGTTGTTCAAAGATTTATTCATTTTTTGTTGCTCTTGGAAATGCAAATAGTACTCTGGTATCACAGCGCACGTAATAAGCATTTGCCAATAAATTTGACAACAGAGATAAAATGGAAAATTCCTTGAACAATACTGTCAAATCTCGCTGAAGGAAAAAAAAAAATAAATACACATTCACTTATTAAAAATTTGAAATTATATTAAATATTTTACTACAAGTAAAATTCTAGCCCCAACTGTCTTTATTGGTGAATTCTGCTCAATGCTTCAGGAAGAAATGATATCAAGTTTATATAAAATCTTCTAGAAAGTTGAAGAAGAGGGAATACATTGAACTCATTCTGAGGCCAGCATTACCCCAATAAGATATCAGACAAAGAGATTCTAAAAAGAAAAGTACATAATAATATCCTTGATAAGCACAGATGGGAATATTCTAAACAAAATTTTAGCAAACGAGTTCAATATTTATACAAATATAAGTACCTCATGACCAAATGGGTTTTATTACAGGAATGATTTAACATTTGAAAATAATTCTTGTAAATCAATGTAATTCAACAAAGGAATAGACTGAAAAAGAAGAAAAAAACAGATTGCTATCTCAATAGATGCAAAAGAAAGCATTTAATAGACTCCAACATTTATTTCTGATAAAAACTTCAGCAAACTAGGAATACAAGGAACTTCCTCAACCTGCTAAAGGCCATCTACAAAAAACTTACAACTAATATCATACTTAATGGTGAAATTTTAAGTGCATTTTCCCAAGATAGCAACAAGAACAGGATGTTCACTTGCCATTTTTATTCAACTTTTCAAGGGAAATTCTAGCCTGTATTTACTCCTAAGCATTTCACTTTTTATGCCATTATAAACAGTAATCTTAAAATTTCATTTTCTGATTTCTTATTGCTAGTATATAGAAACACTGTTGATTTCTGTATGTCAGTCTTGTGTCCTAAAACCTTGCTAAACTATCTTAATAGTTCTATTAGCATTTTGGTCTATTCCATCAGAGTTCCAAATAGACAATCATGTCATCTACAAATAAAAAGTGTTACCTCTTCCTTTCTAATCTAGATTTCTTTTATTTTTTGGTGTTTCTATATATTAGCAATAAAAAATCTGAAAATGAAATTTTAAAATTACTGTTTATAATGGCATAAAAAGTGAAATGCTTAGGAGTAAATACAGGCTAGAATTTCCCTTGAAAAGTTGAATAAAAATGGCAAGTGAACATCCTGTTCTTGTTGCTATCTTGGGAAAATGCACTTAAAATTTCACCATTAAGTATGATATTAGTTGTAAGTTTTTTGTAGATGGCCTTTAGCAGGTTGAGGAAGTTCCTTGTATTCCTAGTTTGCTGAAGTTTTTATCAGAAATAAATGTTGGAGTCTATTAAATGCTTTCTTTTGCATCTATTGAGAGAGCAATCTGTTTTTTTCTTCTTTTTCAGTCTATTCCTTTGTTGAATTACATTGATTTACAAGAATTATTTTCAAATGTTAAATCATTCCTGTAATAAAACCCATTTGGTCATGAGGTACTTATATTTGTATAAATATTGAACTCGTTTGCTAAAATTTTGTTTAGAATATTCCCATCTGTGCTTATCAAGGATATTATTATGTACTTTTCTTTTTAGAATCTCTTTGTCTGATATCTTATTGGGGTAATGCTGGCCTCAGAATGAGTTCAATGTATTCCCTCTTCTTCAACTTTCTAGAAGATTTTATATAAACTTGATATCATTTCTTCCTGAAGCATTGAGCAGAATTCACCAATAAAGACAGTTGGGGCTAGAATTTTACTTGTAGTAAAATATTTAATATAATTTCAAATTTTTAATAAGTGAATGTGTATTTATTTTTTTTTTTCCTTCAGCGAGATTTGACAGTATTGTTCAAGGAATTTTCCATTTTATCTCTGTTGTCAAATTTATTGGCAAATGCTTATTCAAAATATTATTTTATTATGCTATTAATTTCTGCATAATCTATACTGATGTTACCTCTCTCATCCCTACTATTAGTAATTTGTGTCTTCTTTCTCTTTTCATAATTTGGTTAAACCAACTTTTGGTTTAATTGACTTTACTGTGTTTTTATATCATTGTCTTTCACTTTTGTCTTCATATTTTTATTTGCTCACATTGGGTTTTATTTGTTTTACTTTCTTCTAGTTTCTCAAGGCAGAGAATAGATCAGAGACTTCTTTAATGTAGGCATTTCCAGCTGTAAATTTCCCTCTAATACTGCTTTAGAAGGAAAGTCTGCAAAAGTCTTTACTTTGCCTTTATTTTTGAAATATATTTTTATTGGGTATAGAAGTATAGGTTGATATGGATTTCATTTTTTAATTGGGGGAGTTTTTTTCAGTACTACAGAGACATTTTCCCCTGTACTCTTTTTTTTTTTTTTTATCTTTTTCCGTGTCCGGCAACGGATCGCAACCCTCAGTGTTGCCCCCGTACCGGACCGGGGACTGGCAACGGGATTGCAACTCTCAGTGTTGCTCCCGCGCCTCGCTCAGCCAGTGAGCGGGAACCGGTCTGTATGTGGGATCCGAACCCTCGGGCGGGAGCGCCGCCCCACTTCCCAAGCAGCGCACTAGCACAGTGCGCCACCGGGCCAGCCCTCCACTGTACTCTTACTTGCATTGTTTCTGGTGAGGAATTTCTGTCATCATCCTTAGCTTTGCTTTTCAGTATAAAATGTGTCCTTTTACCTCTGAATGCTCTAAAATTTTCTCTTTATTACTGGTTTTGAACAATTTAATTTTGATGCCCCTTCGTGTATTTTTCTTCACTTTTCTTGAGCTTGGAATGCATTGACCTTCTTGGGTCTGTGAGTTTATTGTTTTAATCAAATTTGGAAAATTGTCGTGCTTATTTCTTTAAAGATTTTCTCTCATCTTTTCTTTTCTTGAAACTCAATTACATGTACAATAGACTGAATTTGTTCTTCAGCACACTGATCTTCTATTCACCTTTTAAAATTCTGGTTTCTCTTGTGTTTTATTATGGAAAGTTTTTTTCCTGTGTCTTCTAGTTCATTAATGAACTACTTCTGCAATTTTCTATCTGTTATTAATCCCATCAAGTTTATTTTTCATCTCAAACAGTTTTTATCTCTAGAAGTTTGATTTTCATGTCTCTACTTAACTTTTTGAACATGTAAATAAAGCTATAATAGTTGTTATAATGTTCTTATATGTGCTAATTTTAACGTTATGTGATTTCTAAGCCAGTTTCAAACAACCGGTTTTACTCTTTGTTATGTGTCATATTTACTTGTGTTTTTTTGCATGCCTGGTAATTTTTTATTTGTTGCCACATATTATGAATTTTATATTTTGGAGTGCTGAAAATTTTCTATTTCTATATTCTTGAGCTTTCTTCAAGGATGCAGTTAATTCACTTACAAGTATCTTGTTATGATCAGGCCTGGTTTTACCATTTGTCTGGTGGGACAGAAGCAATATTTAGTTTGGGGCTAATTAATCCCTGTTCTAGAGGCAAAACCTTTCTGAGTACTCTAATCTATGCCCCATAAGTTGTTATGAGGTTCTTCACTCTGCTGATGGGAACAGACCATGTTCCCAATCCTATGTGAATACCAAATACCATTTCCTCTAGTCCTTTTCTGTGGTTCTTTCCTTGGCCTTCTCTATGTTAATTTGAAATTTGAAAGTACATCTATCATTTCTAAAACTATTGAGACATTTCTATGTTAATGAGTAAGTTAAAGAATTCCTAAACAATTACCAGCCTGTCCCCTCACATGTCCTTTACTTTTAGGAGTTTCATGCACATGTGCTTGAACACCCTAACCCACATCCAAACTCCATCCACATCCTCTTCCTGAGTACTAGAAACTGCTTGAGTAATTCTCAGGTTTAGAGGTGCATGCACCAGGAAGGGCAGTCTGCCCTTGGAAGGTTGGACCCAAGGAATAGGGTTTGCAGTCCCTGGAAGCATAGTTAGGAACATCTGAGCAGAAACTTCTAGGTCTGTAAGTTTCTAGAGCATGGTATAGAAAAGTAGCACAGGCCTCAGATGGGCACATCCCCTTGACCTTGAAGACTGTTTATTCTTCATTCCACAATGAGACCCTCCTGCTTGTATTTAAGAACATTATTTCCTACAGTCAGTATAGAACTCATTTATATATCTTTCAGAGTTTATACCTCTGTATAACCCAGTGAGTAATACTTACATAACTTAAAACACTGTACATAATACTTACATGCTTATGCGTGTATATATCCTTATATGCATATATTGTATATTACAATACTTATATACTTCTGTATAACCTAGTAAGTAATTGCCTTGGGCTGAATGCCACCCCCCAAACTTAATCCCCACTATAACTGTTGAGGGTGGGAAATCCTATTATGGTAATTGAAAGGTGGGGCCTTGAAGAGGTGATTAGATTGTAGGACCGTGCAGTAGTGAATGGATTCATGATGGTCAGGGGCGTGGTTCTGAAGGCTTCAAAAAGAGAGTGAGGGTTACTTTCTGCTCTCTCTGCTCCACTATTTTCACAATGTGATACCCTGCCATCACTGTCACCACCTCCAAGACCTCACCAAATGTATTCCCTGGACTTTGGACTTCTTAGCCTCAGAAACTGTAAACAATAAATTTTGTTTTCTTTATAAATCACCCAGTTCCAGGTATTTTGTTATAAGCAACAGACTAATACAGTAATACTTTCAAGGCTTTATATGACAAAGGATTTCAACTATGATTTAAAGAATTATCAATGTCTATAAATGCTGAATCAACATTTTTCTCTATTTACATTGCTCTTTGAATGAATATTTTCTACCAATTAATCAAATCAGCGATAAAGCCAATCTAATTCAATGCTCTTCTCTTGGCTCCCAAAGATATTAGGAAGGATGAGTGAAAGAGGAGTTGACAACTACAAATTAATATTGGTTGCTTGCTAGGTCCAAGGAAGGCTGACGGGGATAAAAGATAACTAGGCACGCTACAGCCAAGCACAGGCATAAGGGGAGCTTCTATTTCTGACTCTGTGTTTCATTGTCAGAATGAAAAAAAAAAAAAAAAAAAAAAAAAAAAACCCAAATAGGAGATTACCTCAGACACCGGCATTCAATATTCTTTCTACTTAAAAGCAGCTGAAAATTTGTATGCTTCGTCTTCTGCCCCTGAAGCCATGTGTACTTTCTCACTTTTAGAATGCACTTAACTTGAAACAACAATCGTGCAAAAAACCGAACTGATTCCTGCAACTTTAGAACCCAAAGTAGAAGTACGAATATGTCAAGAAACTTTCCACATCCACCATCCCTGCTGATGACTACCAAGAACTTAAGCAGGCCATTTTTTCCAGTCAGGAAGCAATTCTTCATAGGTAAAATTGGAGGGCTCTACATTCTAAGGATCTGTGACATAGTTATGGTGTGTCAACCATTTTCTAGTCCAAATGTTTACTGTTCTCAAAGTCACAGCTTAGCTCCTATGTTGAAAAGCAATCATTTCTTTGTAAATTATTTATCAGTTTGACTATCATACTTATGAGATTGGAGGTGCTCAGATCCCCTGGGCTCAGGTTACAGGACACACCTCTGGGTTTCAAGCCATTGCCCAAGGCTTCAGGCCCCTCCTTCAGGCCTGCCCCTAGAAGAAAGTTACTGCTGCTAGTTAGACTATTTTGGGCACCAACATGGGAAATGGAGAGGGCAAGGGTCTGGCTTATGCAAATGGGCATGCTCAGTGGAGGGGAGCTTATCCTGTGAATGACCTTCTGCTAGTGGTGCTAAAGAGCACAGAAAATTCTTGAATTTGTTCAGTATGTCTGATAGTATTTGACCAATGAACATGCTCCAAAAAGAAACCAACTGATCATGTGCAAGACTGTTACAAAACTGAGAAACACCACCTTATTTGAATATTCATTAGGTAGCAAAACTATAAAAACTGAATCCTGGCAGAAGGTGGGGTAGTTGCTCACTTTCTTGGGGCCAACCCAAACTTTGCTGGCTGAGGTGTGTGTGCTTTACTTTGTATCAAGCTTACTTTCAGCAAGCAGCTGCTCACTGTCTTGAGCCAGCCTGTGCTCTGTACTGAACTTTAGTGCGTATTTCTTACTTTTGCATTAAACTTGGTGTGGGCCCTGCTCAGCCTCTGAAGCTAGGCTGCACTCTCTCTGTGGAATCTGTAGTTATTATCTGTAACATTAAACATGTTCTCACTTTCTAGAGTGACTCTGCTCTTAAGTTCTTTCCTGTGACGGAGTCAAGAACCTGGTAAGAGGACGGGGTGGGTTGAGGTTGGCCATCGGTCCCCTGAAGACCCTTCCTCCAGCATCACTTACAAGGCAATTACAACTAGTCTTAAATATAAAATTCCTGTTTTAGAGAGTGGTAAGTTTCGGGAAGTTTTGCCTTTAATAACGTGATTGTAAAAGCTTCCCCTTGATGACACATGGACTTTCAGAGGTTCACAGCTACCAGTGACTGCAAGTGTGATGGGAAGAAGGGGACATTTTGGTTACTCTTCATGAAGGAAGCAAAATGGAGACGGTGCAGGTTAAAAGGACACAAATTATTTTATTTGTTTAGTTTTGTTCTGAAACTGACTTTCTCACTGAAACAGGTTTTAGAGACTTATCCCAGTGACCTTTGTTAAGAAAATTCACCCCGCTTTTTTTTATGCCAATGTATCATGTCACTGCGCCTTCAATACATGCATTAGTTACGTTAGATAACCTGTTCAAGAATAGTGAGCACAATCCTTTTCTCTTGTTCTCCTTAATTAGTCAGAAGTCTTGCTTCATAAGCATTAGGTTTCTGCTCCTCTGCAACTCAAAAAGGTTGCTAATGGTAAAGAATTTTAGTTTTTTCTATTTAAAGGATTTGCGGTTTTATGTTTAGCCTGCTGGCCTCTTTATTTATCATTGCTGAACTCAGCTCTTCTGATTGCGAGGAAGGTTTTCTAATGTTTCATTTCTCCATCTTTCGTAAAAATAACAACATTGCTCTATAAAGCAGCTAATGTTCTCACTGAGCAAATGGAAAGAATCCCACATCACCCCCAAACAAATTTTTCCCAGTAGAAAGTAGATAAATGGACTCTAAGCAATAATACACTTTTTCCCTATGAGTGATATCTTTTAAATGTATCCTACCACTTTCATACAGACACCTGCCATTTTTGCAGCCAGAAGGTTTAAAGGCATTGCTTTTAAATATCTTGAAAGTTTTCCATTGATAAGAAAAAGTATTAAAAGCACTTTTAAGTGAATAGTAATACATACATCTCAAATCAGGCATTTCGATACCATCTAGGTTCACCCCATGTAGTATAAGGAACTTCAGTGATTTTGTGATTTAGCTGGGATTCTAAGCTGTGTAGAGGGAATGTGGGGAAAATTCAGAGTTATTATAGTTACTGGATAGGTCATGCATTGTGTTGTATGTGCATGTGTGTATGTGAAATGTGTGTACGTGTGTGTATAGTGGGGAGTGTGAGTGATTTAAATACAAAATCGCTAAACAGAACTTAGTTGAAGTATTATACTGAAGACATAAACCAAAAAAAAAAATTTGCAAATGTTTGTTAATTAAACAGTATATCCTATTTTTATAGGGATGACATATTAGCTATGCATTTACAGTATATTATTGAAAAGAGTTATTTCATCTTTCCAAGACAGCATTTTATGGCCACCATTCTATTTCACTTAGTCTAAATGGCCACAGTAATAGATACCAACAAGACCTGAATGTAGACATAGGCCAGCAACAAAGGATCTTCTGTCTGAAGATCGAACAGGAGAGAACTGGGTTTGAAATCAAAGACTTGCTATTGATCAAGCAAGCCTTTATTAGTCTAGGACAAGGGTTTATAAATATCTTCTCATTNAAGCTGTGTAGAGGGAATGTGGGGAAAATTCAGAGTTATTATAGTTACTGGATAGGTCATGTATTGTGTTGTATGTGCATGTGTGTATGTGAAATGTGTGTATGTGTGTGTATACTGGGGAGTGTGAGTGATTTAAATACAAAATCGCTAAACAGAACTTAGTTGAAGTATTATACTGAAGAAATAAACCAAAAAAAAAAAATTTGCAAATGTTTGTTAATTAAACAGTATATCCTATTTTTATAGGGATGACATATTAGCTATGCATTTACAGTATATTATTGAAAAGAGTTATTTCATCTTTCCAAGACAGCATTTTATGGCCACCATTCTATTTCACTTAGTCTAAATGGCCACAGTAATAGATACCAACAAGACCTGAATGTAGACATAGGCCAGCAACAAAGGATCTTCTGTCTGAAGATCGAACAGGAGAGAACTGGGTTTGAAATCAAAGACTTGCTATTGATCAAGCAAGCCTTTATTAGTCTAGGAGCCATTCTATTTCACTTAGTCTAAATGGCCACAGTAATAGATACCAACAAGACCTGAATGTAGGCATAGGCCAGCAACAAAGGATCTTCTGTCTGAAGATCGAACAGCAGAGAACTGGGTTTGAAATCAAAGACTTGCTATTGATCAAGCAAGCCTTTATTAGTCTAGGACAAGGGTTTATAAATATCTTCTCATTTTTCCTATGAGTCTGAGTGCAGCACGATTTAAAACAAAACGATGCCAGATTTGGTGGGTGGAGTAGGAGAATGACCCTATCTATTTCCTAGAGTTAACTATGCAGTTGGCCTCTCCTGTTCTGCTCTTTTTTCCAAAGGGAAGGAGAGTCCAGCATTTCTGACCATGTGAGTTTGAAGACTTTAGGGTAAACTCTAATCTGGTTTTCGTAGTCCTGAACAGTATAGATGCACTTTGAAAAAATAGCTTAAAATAGGAGAAGAGGTTGGGAAATGCATGTGGATTTATCAGCATTGATTACATATGACTTCGAATGTAAGGCAGGTTGTTTTTTTTTTTTTCCCCCCTCTGATTGTTTCTGTTCTCTTCATGGTAGTGTATGCGAATAGGTAGGAGTTTGGGTGTATATGGAGAAGAAAAGAAAAAATTGTTTTATAAGCTATAGGATGGTATGACAAGATGTGTATTATACAGGGTGTTAAATGGGTACAATTTAGGATGATTTTCCATGGCTCCAGAATAATAAACATATTCCTCTTGATTTCAATGTAAATGTTTTCTGGATGATTATTCAACTTCCTCTAATCAAGATTATGTTGATCAAGGTGATGCAGAGCATGTTGGTTATTCATTGTATGATAATTTGGTTATTCGTTGTATGATGCAGAGGATGTATGGTTATTCATAAAGAATGCAATTTGGAGGAAAATAAAAATTCCTGAAACAAAGCATGTCATATACATATTAAGTGCTTTGCTCTTATACTCAATGGGCTAGTGGGAAAAATAATGTCATAAGTAGTCAGAGCACACTAAGGTAGAAAGATTGAGATATATTTTATCTATGCAGAAGGGAAATTAATCTTTATCTAAAAAATATTGTATTGGCAAGTTTATATTTTTCCCTAGAACATTTAGAGTAAAATGGAAGTATCAACCACATTCTTTAAACACAGCCATAGGCCAGCTCTGCAAATGAGCAACTCTAATGTAAAAACACTTTCAAAGTTCTAAATGAGTTGTCTCTGTGGTAATAAAGAGGGGACATTTTACAGTATGACAGTATGTAAGACAGCATTGTCAGCTGTAGTTTATTTAAAGCATGAGGCCTGTAACAGGAAAATAATGACTTTAATAAAATTTACCATTGACTTTGTAGGCTAAAATCTTTCTGTCATCAGGAATACAGAAAAACAACCTATCTGAAAACCCTTCAGTTAAATATATTCCTTTAATATTTCAAAGCAACTTGATTTTTTTTAATACACACACTACTTCAAAAGACACTGTAGTAGGGTGGAAATTAGTATTTTTAATAGAAAGTTAGTATTGCTTACATAAGGAAAAACTCAGTAATGACCTATGACACTGTAAACTGAAAGCAGCATTTGAGGAAACTGCCAAAGCAGTTAATGCAATTCCTTGCAATACTGTATAAAGCTGTGTCACAAATGAATGATTTATAAATTACCCAATGTCCTTCTCATCTGAAGGATATCTTTTAATCATGCAGTATAGTTTCTCAATATAAGCCAAAGAGCTTACTAGTTATACATGAAAATCTACAGCCTGTTAATGAGGTTGGGGTCATTTCTGAAAATTGGGAAAAGTGGGAAAACATATGGCCTGATTTCACTCTCCAGCCAATTTGATTAAATGCAGTATAGATTGCTTGTGGTGTGTAAGAGAGGTCATGCCCATTATATAAAATGTTGAAGAAATTCCATTCCTTTAATGTTTTACATAGTTAAAATAAACTGAGGTAAAAAGTTTCCCAACAGTGTATGACAGCTCAATTTAGAGGTGAAGCCTTTTAATAAAACCTCATGAAATGAATACTTAGGTTTATGTGCTCTGTTTGTGTTTCCCACTGGAGTGCTTAGCATTATGAAGCTGTGGTTACTTGCTTTACTACCGCAGAATAACATCATGAAAGGAGAGACCAAAGCTCTGTATCAGAAAATACCCAGAGTGAGTAGAAACGCTGATGGAGGAACCTTAATTTTGAGCTAAACTCCTTTCCTATTTGCTTTTAACATGCTATATAGTAAAGTATATTGCCTTGAATTACAGGATATTATTTAAACAAAGGGAAAAAATCCATAGGAGTTTTTACACATTAACCTAGAGCTGATTTAAAGGAAAATTATAAACCTCAGAATCATATACTACTAAGTTTTTCTAAGCTTTAATAAAATAAGAACTTTAAACTGAAATATGTTTTTCTGAGTTAAGTATATATGTTGGTATGATTTGGAAGAGAGAGAAGGCAATGGAAAAAATACAAGGCAGTTCATTTGTATAAAGATTCTGGCACCAGCACTGTATGTGGAGACAGAATTCGACTTCAGTTTCATCTAGGAGCTCAGAAGCAATTCCTAGGGGAGCTAGTATGGTGCCTTAAACCAATTAAATGTTCGATATATTAGCATTAGCAGATGTAAGAGTTTTCAAGAACAGTCTTCATTTTGATCCTCTCTTTCTAGTTGTGCTCTGTGGCTCACTCTGGAACTTTCCCTAATGAGAGGAACAAAATCAGGGAAGTTGATCCACTCTTCCACAGACCATTCCAACTTTTAACGCCTTCTAGAATTTCTGAATATTTGGCCTTACCGCAACTACTGTAAGATTTTATTGGTTATTTTATTCTACATATGTGAATGTCAGAGGAGTTTTGAGCATGGCATGCAAATATATGTAAACTACATGGATAGTTATGCAATTATGAATCCACAGACCTCCTGGGGAAATATAATTACCTTTCAGTATGCATCAGTTGATTTTGACAATATATATTGCAATAGGTAGGTTACTATTGCAAATACATGATCCACAAGTATGTGCAAATATATGAAATATGTGACTTCTGTTTTCTGGTCACTTAAGAACTTCCCAATTGTACCATATGGGAGCTAGAACTCATGGTCTGTGTTTTCTCTGACAGTCTTTAATGACTTGAGAATACAGCTGATAGCTAAACTGGTAAGTAAGGAAAACAACTTCTAATCCTTAACTACTCTGGGAGATGGCAAGTAGACTGATTCTTAATTACTCCAACTCACTCAAGAGAGAAGTAGGTAGCATTTAAGGGAAATGTCATTGGTCATAAATAGGATTGATCATACTATTGAAGAAAGTTATTTGGAACCAGACAAGGATGCCCACTCTCACCACTCCTATGCAACATAGTATTGGAAGTATTAGNCTAACCATGTTACCAATCCATACAATTTAAATATCGACCAGCCCGAAGACCCACTGCTCTGCAGAGGATCAAGGGCAGACGGAGGGACTGGGAGAAAGACCTATGTTTAAGTCACAGCTCTGGTTGGCAACATTTATTTTGTTTTCTTACTTTTACCCTTTAAATGACCTCACTGTGAAAGAAGTCCTTGGTTACTGCCGGATAAAGGAAAAAGAAGCATACATTCGCACTTTTTACCTGTGCCATATCTTTACCCAGGGAACATTTATAATAAGGGCGGTTTGTTTTACATGTTTAAGATGTTTAAAGTAAAGAAAAAATGTGTTTTTTACATGTTTAAGATGTTTAAAGTAAAGAAAAAATGTGTTCAATCTGACTCAAAAAAAATTTTTTTAAATATTGTTTAGGCTGGGGAAGCTAAGCCAACTTGCCTAGTCTTGAAAAGCATGTTGACTAATGACCGTGCAATTGCTACTTGGTGTTGAAATAAAAGCAGAAGTTTCACTATGGCACTTCTTGTCGGGTCTGCCGCCGGCCAACCCAAACAGCCCTAGCCTCCTTCCTTTTGGTGGGCAAGCGAATGGCCCGGATTCCTCTTTCCCTCCTGTCCCCTTTGGAAGGAGACGAGGGAAGAGAGCCATGAAGAGAGGTGAGCACAGCCACCGGCCCCACCAGTTTAAAGGACACTCAGACGCAGCGGGGGTTCTGTCGAGCAGTTGCGTTTATTATCACACAAGCACTTGCTTTTAAAGGCAGATGGGAAAGGGAGGTTTTTACATCCTCCAATCAGCTTAAAGGTTATGAGAGCGTGCATCCTGTCTCAATGCCTAGCTATTGCAATCACGCAGTGTTCACGAGCATGGAAGCACATATTTGGCCAATAAGGGCTACGGCAAGGTTCCCGCAGACACCCCCACCCTACTTCCTCCCCGCACCATCTTAGTCTGCCACGTTAATATGCCCTTGTGGGCCCATAATGGCACCGCTTGTAATGTCACATTAGGTGGCGTTAGTTTTTAAGGCCTGACAACTTCTCAGCCTGCATTGGGGAGAGCAAAATCAAACTCTTTCATGACACTAGGAAGAAAAGACTTGACTATATGAAATTGGAAACAATTAGAAAAAAGTTATATCTCTAATGAAAAAAATAGCTTATTCATATCTCATTTTCTAAACACATTTGTTCCAATGCAAATGATACCTATGTGTTTTAAATGACCTACTTTGATAGGGCCCATAGTTTTTTATTCAGTTTAATATCCGCTGATATTTTGTTTTTTCATAAATAANGTTTCGGTGATGGGACATAATAATCAACTACATTGTATATTGACAAAATAAATAAATAAATTAATTAAATAAAATAAAAAAGAAAGTTATTTGATTGTAATACAAAAATGAATGTGTTGCTTTTCTATAGGATTTTAGAGCTTTCTTCTCTGGGATGCAGAAAGAGCACACTGAAAGCTTTTAAGTGTTGTCCTCATTTAGTCTCCTAAGATTTCTTGGTTCTCAGATTTCCACACAGGGTTAAATAGCATAGTGATACTGCTCCCGAGCTGATCTCTAACTTGATCTACTTTTCTATATTTAAGTATAATTTTAAGCTGGGCCCCTTGTGGCAACAACAAAAAAAGAATCTCATAAATTGATTACATTAATAGTGACCAAGAAAAATCTCTGCTTTGTCTATTCCTTCAACAAATATTTATTGTTTTATTTCCCAGGCACAGGTTAGAACAGTGACAAAACAAAGCCCCTGCCCCAGAGGACACTGAAGACAGACAACAAACAAGTTAATACAGGGGTGAAATAAGCTGTGGCGGGAAAAGAAAAAGAAAAGAAAAGGCAGGATAAGAACAGAGGGATGGGGCACAGGGTGCACGTAGAGAGCAAAGTCGGAGAAAAAGGGGCCAAGAAAGTTAGGAACTGTGCACATACCCTTCACACGAGGCAGTGTGTCTGTGAGGGTGGAACAAAATTGCCATCTGATCCAACAGGTACTTCACTTGATCAGAAAGAAAGACTAATAAATCCATCTACAGGATCCTTCCAATAGTAAAATTCCAAACCTGCCAAGAGACCTATGTAAAAACAGCTGTGTTTAAGTTAACATTCAGGCCAAACCAGTTAATTTGGGTTGGGCGGTTCCTGGTCTAATCGCTAATCATATAAAGTGGTGGGGTTACGTGAGGTATTGGCACATCAGAAGACTGAGGTTTTTAAAACACATACTGCAGTTTTAGAGATTACAGGTAAAAGGCCCTGGCATATATGCAAATGTTATTGCAATAGATTTTGTTAGAAAGAATGCATTGCTAACCATGTTACCAATCCATACAATTTAAATATCGACCAGCCCGAAGACCCACTGCTCTGTAGAGGATCAAGGGCAGACGGAGGGACTGGGAGAAAGACCTATGTTTAAGTCACGGCTCTGGTTGGCAACATTTATTTTGTTTTCTTACTTTTACCCTTTAAATGACTTCACTGTGAAAGAAGTCCTTGGTTACTGCCGGATAAAGGAAAAAGAAGCATACATTCGCACTTTTTACCTGTGCCATATCTTTACCCAGGGAACATTTATAATAAGGGCGGTTTGGTTTACATGCTTAAGATGTTTAAAGTAGAGAAAAAATGTGTTCAATCTGACTCAAAAAAATTTTTTTTAAATATTGTTTGGGCTGGGGAAGCTAAGCCAACTTGCCTAGTCTTGAAAAGCATGTTGACTAATGACCGGGCAATTGCTACTTGGTGTTGAAATAAAAGCAGAAGTTTCACTATGGCACTTCTTGTCGGGTCCACCGCCGGCCAACCCAAACAGCCCTAGCCTCCTTCCTTTTGGTGGGCAAGCGAATGGCCCGGATTCCTCTTTCCCTCCTGTCCCCTTTGGGAGGAGACGAGGGAAGAGAGCCATGAAGAGAGGTGAGCACAGCCACCGGCCCCACCGGTTTAAAGGACACTCAGACGCGGTGGGGGTTCTGTCGAGCAGTTGCGTTTATTATCACACAAGCACTTGCTTTTAAAGGCAGATG
>NW_007739368.1:13394-18190 GCF_000696425.1 Galeopterus variegatus | reverse complement strand
TAAACACATTTGTTCCAATGCAAATGATACCTATGTGTTTTAAATGACCTACTTTGATAGGGCCCATAGTTTTTTATTCAGTTTAATATCCGCTGATATTTTGTTTTTTCATAAATAAACCAAAAGTCAAGCAATATATAGCCCAAATTCAAAACTGCTTTTATAAGAGCAGCAATAACAATAGCTAACATATACTGGTTAATTGTTAAGTAGGTTTTTTTAAAACCTATGTTGTGTCTATAAATTGTAAGTTACCACTATTATCTGCACTTTTCAGGTGAAGTAATGAGAGATTAGAAAGGTTAGGTATTTTGCACTTGGTCACACTAGTAAAAAACATCAGTGAGACTTGAACCATCTCTTTCTGACATGAAATCATACTGTTTACACAATTAATGTGCTACCTAGGATCACATAAATTAGTAAGTTAGTATTAACATTTACAACTTAATATTTCTTAGTCATTGGCAGTAAAGTTGGATTTCTATAAGTAAAGAAATGCCCTATTAATCCATACAAAAATGGTAACATATTTTGGTTTAAATATAAATACCTCAGCTAGAAAGTGTTATTTATCACAAAGCTACTAAAAAGAAGCATAGATGGGAACCTAGTTTTCTCAGTGTAGGTGGTTCTTTCTCCTAAGAGGCATTTTGGAAATTTGCAAGGGTGTTTTTGCCACAATGATTGGGGAAGGGACATTATTGGCATTTAATGGGTGGGGACAAGGAATGAGTAAGCTAGTCCACCACAATGAAGTATTTTGTCTTACATTTTTCATTTATTTTGAATATTCCATGAGAAATACATACAAGGAAAATAAACTATAATTATCTGAGCCTTGAACTTGTCACCATTTGACATGTGCACAGTTTTTACATAGAGTTGTCCAGAGATCTATAATGGTGAAAATCTATAAAAATTTTTACTTGGTTTAGTTTGGAATTTCATCAAGAGTTGTTCACCATATTTGGATATCATGTCATCTGTGAAAATGCCGCTCATGATATTTGAGTCAACATACTTCATTTGTATCCTTCTTCTTTGTAGCTGTCATGTGCACACATAAAATAAAGAATATTTGAGTCTCCTTTAAGTAGTATTTTAAGAAATTATTATTAAATAGTAGAGATTCATGAAATGCAGGTATGGCATTAATAAAGACTGTAAGCATATTATAGTTCATATTTATATTTAAATTCATTTATTGCACAATGGTAAGAAATACTGTGAAGATTATGTATTGGATTTATTTGCTTATTATTATGTGGCCAGAGGTTTTCCACTCCTCCTCTGATACTGTCCATAGAGTTCTACCACACACCTATCTCTTCTTATATTACTGTTTCTTACCCTAGTGTTTCCTCCATCCCCTATCACCTGCAAAAGACTAATGTTCTCAAGGTCTGTTCAAATGCTACAGTTGACTATATATCTTGCCATGTGGTGGGAATTCAAGGTAGAAGATATGCTTTGTGTGATTCTCTAACATTATTCCATCCTGTGTTTTAATATAGGGAATTATTTTACAAGAATATCATATATATTTTGGAGGGATGTTATCCCCACATAAATTAAGATTATTTCCCACTTTCTCTTATCACATATAAATAATCTTGCTTATTAATATTTTTCCTATTTTTTTAAAATTCTAGTGTCCACATGGATGTTCTGCTCTTTTGCTTCTTGCACAGAATGCCATTTTTAAATATCTGTTATGTAGAATAGATATTGAGTTTAATAAGGTTGAACCATTGGGCTAGACTCAAAACAAAAGAAAATAGTTACCATTTCACACACTTATTTTAAGAAGGTCTAGCTAAATTCCTATTTTTTTTAGCTATTGATGTGGAGAAAAACAGAATAATGTGGAGGAAAAATGTACACAGTTGGTACTAAATAAATGACTTTGTAATGATTTCAGTTGATGGTCAATTATGAGAAGCTACTGCATTGTTCCATTTGCAAGGTATTCTGTTTTGTATTATTTGAGCACTCAAATAATAATTGTAAGGCTCTACATGACACATGTCAACAAATACTCTACCAGTGGCATTTATTGGGTTTCAAGACTGTCTTCTGCATTTTATTATGATAGATGACATATGGAAACAATAATCTTCTTTAAAAAATCAGACACTTGAGATATACAATATGGAAGTATGCTGTATTTTCTTAATTTTTAAATTTAGACTAGCTCTATTAAAACAGATGTAATGTTAAAAATGGAAATGTGAATATAGCAAGCAATTTTGCAACTGATAGCTGAGACTGCGCTAATCTATTTAAATATATTTTTCTTTTATCAATCTATGGGATTCTGGAACCTAGTTATCACTTCAAACCGATAAAATTCGGATGGCACTATTTGAGCAGTCTCAAATCTTTGGCCCTGCCTTGGCATGCAGTTGCAGGATAAAGTTAGCTTTACTTTCCTTAAATGAACAGAAGCAGACTTTTTGCAATCCCTGCTCATTACCCCTAGAATCATTTTGAGCCAATTCATAGCCACCACTTTGCTGTATATCACTCTAAATCAGGGTATAAAAAATAGTTTAGAGGAAAAAAATTTTAAACGGTAGCGAAATGTCAGTTTCAAGGGGTGTTAAAAGGAAATTTAATCAACTTTCAACACATTGAACACCACCTTGGCATTAGACATCATAGATTTCCTTCTTACCTCCCAACTTCTGAGGCTTATTATTAAATACTTTCACAGCAGCAAGATCACAAAAACATTAGACTGCTTGCTTACAGGTATATCCGACTTAGTAAACTTAAAGGGACACTACCAAGGCTGGTAAAGCTGAAATTAGACCTATCGGCTTTATTCTGAAGCTTGGGCATGCACAGTACGCTATCTGATTCACTTTGCCTGCCAGCTTTGTTCTCTGCAGCCAGCAGGAGGGATTGACACTTAGGAGAATCTTTTTCTTTTAAACTGCGTACTGCTCCTGACAGCTAAGCTGGGCAACTGGACGCTGGCAGACAGCTAGGACCATCGGTTTGTTGTTCCTGGGGAGCTGTTTAGAAATTGATATTTTAGCCATGCACGCCCTGGCAATTTGTTCAAAATTAGGAAAATAATTTAAAATATACATAGGACTGGTTACATGATTTGTGGAGTACAGTGCAAATAAAAATTTGGGGCCCCTGCTCCCAAAATTATTAAGAATTTCGAGATGGCAATCGTAGAACAGAAACCAAGTGAAGAGCCTGTTAAACACCTGGCCGCTTGTGACTGCACAGGTGGTGCACCTGTGAAACTGGCTCTGAGTACACAATTGTTTTTTGACCATTATACACTTAATGTATTTGCAGCAGAAAACAGTGTGGTTATATTAATAGCTTAACAAATAAATATATGTAAAGCATACAAAAGTAACTTACTTTTACTGAACTCTTTTTTATGTACAAACCAGGCCTAAGGTAAGAATAAAGATTCTAAGAAAATAAAAAAATTTCAAAGTATTATGCCATAACTGGGACAGTTTCAAATTTGAGTAATATGAAGTTGTATATTAGTCTTTCAAACATCATATTTCTGAAAAATCCTGAATAATGGAATGTAAATTCCTTTAAAATTCATGTTCTGAAATTTTAGAATTTTATGAATTAAAAAAAAAACTTTCTAAATTTTTGGTGTATATGTTTAAAAAAGAAGAGCCATCTTCTTTCCCATTTTGAGGATATTTTTAAATCCTTTCTCAAACAAAGAAATCTGAGAACTGAAGGATTTTTTAAGAACATGTCGAATTATAAATTTTATTTATTTTGTATCCAAGGACCTGAACACTGGTTTTTGAGTATATATGTAAACTAAATTCAGTCTTTCATGTTTGATAAACTTCATATTTACCAAAGCCAAGCCATTCATTTACTCATTCAGCATTGAGTATTTGCTATATAAAACACTGCAAACTTTTTTTGTAATCATCATTTCTTGTAAAAATGTTATCTCTTCAATAATCAAAAATAATACTCCATAGGAAATTCTTAAATTCTTACAAGGCTCTAAAGTCTAAAGGTCTTTGGGAAAAGCTGATATTGAGAAAAATAAGCATTCCTAATCAGCTTCTAATGACATTAAATATAAACTCCATTTCAATTTCTGTCTCCTTACTATTCTGTACCTTTATAAGGCATTGATATGGGCTGAAATATGTAAATTAGGATAGATGGGGGCTAAGATCACTCTTATCCTACAGTTAAAATAAAGTATGTGTTCTCTTCATTTGACAAAAAAACTTTTGAACATCTACTCTATGTAGATAAATGGCATAGAAAGGCAACCCAGAAGGTAGGCCTTGCCGCCGCCACCCAACTCCATCCTAAGCCCGGCTGAGTGCTCGCCAGATCAGAGAGGCGCTCAGCCAGAGAGGCCCAAGATCTGCAGAGACCACGCACCCTGCAGTGCCAACACACGACCTAGCGGGTAGGCCTTGCCACTGCCTGACTCCATCCCCAGACCGGCTGATTACACACCGATCAGAGAGGTGACCAGCAGGAGAGGCCCAAGATCCCTGGAGACTATGTGCCCTGTGGTGCCAGCACGTGACCCAGCAGGTAGGCCTTGCTGCCACTGCCTAACTCCATAACCAGCCTGGCTGTGTGCTGACTAGAGAGGCACCTCCCAGAGAGACCCAAGACCTGAGGCGAACATGCACCCGAGGCACCAGTGGGCAACCAAGCAGACACTGAGGCAACCATGACAAATTGGCAGCCACAGCAGCAGCCTAGCCAGACAATAGTGTTGAACCAGTGGACCATGAAATCCCCTGCCACAATGACTAAAC
>NW_007739368.1:10294-12041 GCF_000696425.1 Galeopterus variegatus | reverse complement strand
TGTTTGAAATAACACAGGCAGACAAAAAAAAAAAAAGAAAAGAAAAGAAAAGAAAAAGAAAAAGAAAAAAGAATTAAAAACATTGAAGAAAATCTAAGAGAGATATTAGACAACCTTAAGTGCTCAAGTATCCAAGTCATGGGTATCCCAGAAGGGGAGGAAAATGGAGATTTCATTGAAAACATATTCAACAAATTAGTGGCAGAAAAATTCCCAGGTATAGGAAAGGACACATATCTTCAGATTCAGGAAGCTCAAAGATCCCCAAATGTATTCAACCAAAAAAGGTCTTCTCCAAGACATGTTATAGTCAAATTGGCAAAACACAAAGACAAAGAGAGAATCTTAAAAACTGCAAGAGAGAAGTGTAAAATCACCTATAAGGGAGCCCCAAGCAGACAAACATCAGACTTTTCATCACAAACCCTAAAAGCCAGAAAGGAATGGGATAATATACTCAAAATACTAAAACACAGAGATTGCCAGCCAAGAATACTCTACCCTGCAAGGCAATCATTCGGAAAAGAAGGGCAAATGCTATATTTCTCAGATGAACAAAAACTGCAGTAGTTTCCTACCACACAACCACCCTTACAAGAAATTCTCAAGGGAGTACTGGGATTGGTACCTGAAAAATAACTATCACTACCACAAAAACTCAAGAAAAATCAAAACCCACTAGTAAAATAAAAATGCCAACAATGAAGAGAAAAAAAAAGTTTATCTACAATCCAAGGAACCAACAAATACAGAAAACAAACAGTAAATCAGAAAGAAAGGAACAAAAGATACGTAAGACATCCAAACGAAAATCAATAAAATGCTAGGAGTAAATCAACACTTTTCAATAACAACTCTTAATGTAAAAGGATTAAATTCCCCAATCAAAAGACACAGACTGGCTGACTGGATTAAAAAGGAGGACTCAACTATATGCTGCCTTCAAGAGACCTACCTCACCTATAAAGACTCATATAGACTAAAAGTGAAAGGATGGAAAAAGATTTACCATGCAAACAGAAATGAAAGATGAGCTGAAGTAGCCTTTCTCATATCTGATAAAATAGACTTTAAAATAAAAACCGTAAAAATAGATAATGAGGGCTACTACATAATGATAAAAGGATTGATCCATCAAGAAGACATAGCAATCATAAATATAAATGCACCCAATGTTGGAGCAGCCAGATTTATAAAGCAAAATCTATTAGACATAAAGAAAGAAATAGACATTAATACCATAATAGCAGGGGACCTGAACACCCCACTATCAATATTGGACAGGTCATCTAGGCAAAGAATGACCAGAGAAACATAAGACATAAACAACACTCTAGACCAACTGGACTTGGCAGATATCTACGGAACATTCAATCCAACAACCTCAGAATATTCATTCTTCTCATCAGCACATGGATCATTCTCCAGGATAGATCACATGTTAGGTCACAAATCAAGTCTCAACAAATTCAAAAAAAATTGGAATTATCCCATGTATTTTTTCAGACCACAATGGATTAAAATTAGAAATCAATAAAAAATGAAATTCTGGAAACTATACAAACACATGGAAATTAAACAGCATTCTACTTAATGACATATGTGTCCAAGAAGAAATCAAACAGGAAATCAAAAAATGTATTGAAACTAGTGAAAACAATGATACATCATACGAAAATCTGTGGGATACTGCAAAAGCAGTACTAAGGGGGAAATTTATTGCATTAAATTCTTACTTCAGATGAAT
>NW_007739368.1:3406-9448 GCF_000696425.1 Galeopterus variegatus | reverse complement strand
TACAGCAGAATGGAAAGATAGCAAGTGAACAACCTAATACTTCACCTTAAAGAACTACAAAAACAAGAACAATCCACACCCAAAGTCAGCAGATGGAAAGAAATCATTAAGATCAGAGCAGAACTTAATGAAATTGAAACCCCAAAAATGATACAAAAGATCAATGAATCAAAAAGTTGGTTTTTGAAAAGATAAATAAAATTGACAGACCATTAGCATGGCTAACTAAAAAAAGAAGAGAGAAGACCCAAGCAACAAAACTTAGAAATGAAAAAGGTGATATTACAACTGATATGTCTGAAATACAAGGAATCATTAGAGACTACTATAAACAACTATATGCCAACAAATTTGAAAATGTAGAGGAAATGAATAAATTGCTGGACACACACAAACTACCAAAACTGAGCCAAGAAGATGTAGAAAATTTGAACAGACCAATAACAATAAAAGAGACTGAAACTGTTTCTTTGTAATCCAACAAAGAAAAGCCCAGGACCAGATGGATTCACAGCAGAGTTCTACCAAACATTCAAAGAGGAATTGACACCAATTCCCTACAAACTATTCCAAAAGATTGAAACAGTCGTAATTCTCCCAAACTCATTCTATGAAGCAAACATCACCCTGATACCAAAACCAGGTAAAGATAGAAATAAAAAGGAAAACTACAGGCAATATCCTTGATGAATATAGATGCAAAAATCCTCAATAAAATACTAGCTAACAGAATATAGCAACACATATGCAAATTTATACACCACGATCAAGTGGGATTCATCCCAGGGATGCAAGGTTGTTTCAATATATGCAAATCAATAAATATGATACACCGTATCAATAAAATCAAACACAAGGACCATATGATCATCTCTATAGATGCTGAAAAAGCATTTGATAAAATTCAACACTCGTTCATGAGAAAGACCCTCTATAAGTTAGGTATAGAGGGAAAGTATCTCAACATAATTAAAGCCATATACAATAAACCCACTGCCAATATCATCTTGAATGGAGGAAAGCTGAAAGCTTTTCCTTTAAAAACAGTAACTGGACAAGGATGCCCACTCTCACCACTCCTATTCAACATAGTGTTGGAAGTACTAGCCAGAGCAATCAGAGAAGAGAAGGAAATAAAGGGCATCCAGATTGGAAAAGATGAAGTCAAACTGTCCCTGTTTGCAGATGATATGATCATATATATTTAACAGCCTAAAGCCTCTACAAAAAAACTCTTAGAGTTGATAAATGATTTCAGCAAAGTAGCAGGATACAAAATCAAGACACAAAAATCAGTAGCATTTCTATTCTCCATTAGTGAAAATGCAGAAAGAGAAATCAAAAATGCTTGCCCGTTTACGATAGCCACCAAAAAGAGAAAATACTTAGGAATTGAGTTATCCAAGGATGTGAAAATTCTCTATAATGAAAACTACAAACCACTGCTGAGAGAAATTAAAGAGGACACAAGAAGATGGAAAGATATCCTATGCTCTTGGATTGCAAGAATCAACACAGTGAAAATGTCCATACTACCCAAAGTGGTATACAAATTCAATGCAATCCCCATCGAAATTCCAATGACATTTTTCTCAAAAATGGAAAAATCTATCCAGACATTTTATGGAATAACAAAAGACCACACATAGCAAAAGCAATTCTGAGCAAAAAAAATAAAGATGGAGGCATAACACTACCTGACTTTAAACTATATTACAAAGCTATAATAACCAAAACAGCATGGTACTGGCATAAAAACAGACACACTGATCAATGGAATGGAATAGAGAATCCAGAAATCAACCCACACACCTACATCCATCTGATCTTTGACAAAGGTGCCAAGCATATACACTGAGCAAGAGACTGCCTCTTCAGCAAATGGTGCAGGGATAACTGGATAACCATATGCAGGAGAATGAAACTAGACCCATCTCTCACCATATACTAAAATCAACTCAAAATGGATTAAAGAATTAAATATACACTCTTATCTCTCACCATATACTAAAATCAACTCAAAATGGATTAAAGATTTAAATATACACTCTGAAACAATAAAACTTCTTAAGGAAAACATAGGAGAAACACTTCAGGAAGTAGGACTGGGCACAGACTTCATGAATATGACCCCAAAAGCATGGGCAACCAAAGGAAAAATAAACAAATGGGATTATATCAAACTAAAAAGCTTCTGCACAGCAAAAGAAATAATTAACGGAGTTAAAAGAACACCAACAGAGTGGGAGAAAATATTTGCAAAATAGATATCTGACAAAGGATTAATATCCAGAATATACAAGGAACTCAAACAACTTTACAACAAAAAAACAAGCAACCCATTTAAAAAATGGGCAAAAGAGCTAAATAGGCATTTCTCATAGGAAGATATACAAATGGCCAACAGACACACGAAAAAATGCTCAACATCACTCAGCATTTGGGAAATGAAAATCAAAACCACAATGAGATACCATCTCACCCAGTGAGGATGGCTAATATCCAAAAGACTATGAATGATAAATGCTGGCGAGTTTACTGAGAATAAGGAACTCTCTTACATTGTTGGTGGGACTGCAAAATGGTGCAGCCTCTATGGAAAATGGTATGGAGGTTCCTCAAAGAATTGCAGATAGATCTACCATATGACCCAGCTATCCCACTGCTGGGAATATACCCAGAGGAATGGAAATCATCAAGTCGAAGGTATACCTGTTCTCCAATGTTCAATGCTTCCACACTCTTTACAATAGCCAAGAGTTGGAACCAGCCCAAATATCCATCATCAGATGAGTGGATACAGAAAATATGTTATATCTACATGATGGAATACAATTCTGCTATAAAAAAGAATGAAGTACTGCCATTTGCTACAACATGGATGGACCTAGAGAGAATTATATTAAGTGAAACAAGTCAGGCACAGAAAAAGAAATATCACATGTTCTCACTTATTTGTGGTAGCTAAAAATAAATAAATACACAAATAACTGGGGGGGGGAGGGAAGAAGACACAAAAATTACAATTCCTTGAGGTTGATATGGCAAGTGAACAGAAAAGAGGTTGTCAGGAGGGAGGGGGAGGGAGGTTTCGGTAATGGGCCACAATAATCAACTACACTGTATATTGACAAAATAAAATAAACTTTAAAATAAATAAATAAATAAATAAATTGTGTAGAACCTAGTTAAATGAGAATACATTTTTTTGTGGGAAAATACCAAGTCTGGTAAAGAAATAGAACTTAATGTGAAAAATTCCCTGGTAAAGATACCAACAGGATTCTGTGCAGACACAGGTGAGGGACATTTAACTGACACTGCGGCATTAGGAAAGGCTTTATGGAGAATGCAATACTTGACCTGAATTTAAACTTAGGTCTTGAAGGGTAAGTAGCCATTAGCCTGGCAGAAAATGTGGGAACAGCATCCACAAAGAGAGTAGAAGGTGTAGTGACACAGATATGCACAAGGGTCTGTTACCTTCCAGAATCTGAAAGATTCATGTGCCTCGAGGTCTGTGAGGGTGCGGGGAAAGTTAAGACTCAAGAAATGGGCAGAAGGCAGGATAGGAAGGGATTTTTGCCCCCTGTTAAGTAATTTGAACCTTATTTCTATAGCATGTGGGAGTCACAAAGAATTTATTTAATCTGTTTAATAATTATAATATAAATATATGCTTTTATTTGAAAATTTGGAACTAAAGCCAATGCCACTTCTAAATTTTAAACAGGGGATTAGCCTGACTGTATTTGCATTTGAGAGAGAATACACTCATTTAAATGTATGAGGGGGGTGGCTTAGAGTAAGACTGGAGTTTTTACTATTTCCCAGCAGCAGGGGGAAACAGAGAGTCTACAGGAAGTGGAGTTCTCTCCCTTAAGAGATGACCCAGAGTTTATGTACATCATTACTGTTCATAGACTACTGGATTAAACTTGGGCTCAAAGGCCAGCCACATCCTGCAATAGAGTCTAGAAAATATAGTCACTCGTTGATTAGCATTGAAACCAGGAGGGAAAAATGGGTACTGGGAGAACATTTGGAAGTCTACAGAAGGAAGGGCAATCCAATAAAATGTGAGAGAAATAACAAGTGGCTGAACTAAGTCAGTGGCACTGAGAAAGTAGAAAAAGAAATAGTCTTAGTAAGAAGCAAGGGAAGAAGTTTCTGGATTATGTGGCAACATTCAAAAGTTGGGGCATAATTGTTGGGGGAAGATAATGCAATTGGGCAATATGAAATGAAGCATCAAATAAAGATGTCAAAAAAAGTCAGACATTTTAAATATGGAAGTCTGGGGCCCCAAAGAGAAGTCAGGGCTAGAAAATACAGAAGGGAGAATCATCAGAATGTGGGTGGTAACTGAAGTGGGGGATCTTGATGAGGTGTCCTGATGAGGAAGAAGAGCAGAAACTAAGACCAGACCCTAGGGAAACACCAATGAAAGAAGGGTATGGAAGGTGCAGAAGGGACCACTTAGGAGACTGAGAAGTAATGGCCAGAAAGGTAGCACCTCTACCAGGTGAAGGACCTCTGCCCAAGAGATAGGTAAAATACAAGTACCTCTGCAGCCACTGTTGCTACGTAGAATAAGTGTAATAAATGGTAACAGGCACAGGGTCTAGAGTCAGACACCTCTGGATTTGAACCCATTAGTACTGTATCATCTTGGATATATTATTTCATTCATTATCTTGACATAAATTTATTGAATTCTTACTAGCACTGAGAACTGTGCAAGGTGCTAGGGATACGGCAATTTTTTTTTTTTTAAAAAGAAAAATTTGTGGTCTGTATCCTGTTGGACTTTGCAGATTAATGGTGAAACAAAAGTTTAACAAATAACCATAACATTATATAACTAAATATGTGTATGTGATAAAGGCTAAGAGGAAAAATTACAAGAATTTATGAGAAATTATAGCCATCATCATCTCTAAAATTGGGATGATATTAGGGCTTATCTCATAAAATATAAGGATTCAATGAGAATACACATAAAAAGTGTTTAACGTGATAGTTGACTCATACTAATTGCTCAGTTAGTTGTTTGATCTTATTACTAATAGCATGTTTTAAAACAGAGATTTATAACATAAATTCTATAGAAGTTGAGACAAGTGAATTTATTTATTATGTTAGTAAGGATCTTTTGCTAAAATTATATCAATAATGTAGAGAAAGAGCAAAGATTACAGATGACTGGTACACAAATGAATTCACATGTGATATCCGTTCAGCACATTGTTCTGTTTTATAGGAAGCAATTACTAATAACTATAACTAATATTTATTGAGTTTTTAGTACATGACAAGTTTTACATGCATTTAATATTTGTAAATATGCTGTAAAGTTAGTGCTCTTATTATCCTTATTTTACAATTGAAGAAACTTAAAGAGGTCAGGTAATTTCTCCAATGTCACGTAGCTTGTAGTGTCAGAGCCAGAATTTTTAATTCAAAATCCTTTCTGAGTCTAAAATCCTTCCCCAAAGCATTATAACATTTTGGGTTATGCTCTCAGCTATATGAGATTATTTGTAAAACATGTAACACTATTCATTATCACTTCTCAATAATAATGTTAGGGAAATGTAGACTTGTTTGCTTAATAGTTATTTTGTTCAATACTATTTGGTAGCTCTCTATCAATACCTGATACTCAAGTAGGAGCTGGAAATGCAACGACAATGAATGAGACATATTATTGTCCTCAAGAAATTCCCAGTCGGGGGCCGGCCCGGTGGCGCACTGGAGAGTGCACCCCTTGGAAGCGAGGCGGCGCTCCCACCGAGGGTTCAGATCCCATGTGGAGACCAGTTCCCACTCACTGGCTGAGCGCGGTGCGGGCACAACACTGAGGGTTGCGATCCCGTTACTGGTCAGTAAAAAAAGACAAAAAGGAAAAAAAAAAAAAAAAAAAGAAATTCCCAGTCGAGTTAGATGTTATAAATAGAAGAAATTTACAAAGAAGCATCAAAGAATCTGTTAAGATAATCACAAGACCTCTTGATGAGGTGGTTTTATTTTTCCTGATAG
>NW_007739368.1:0-3303 GCF_000696425.1 Galeopterus variegatus | reverse complement strand
TGAAAAAAAAAAAAAAAAAAAAAAAAAAAAAAAAAAAAAAAAAGAAATTCCCAGTCGAGTTAGATGTTATAAATAGAAGAAATTTACAAAGAAGCATCAAAGAATCTGTTAAGATAATCACAAGACCTCTTGATGAGGTGGTTTTATTTTTCCTGATAGGGAAGCAAATAGAAAACTAATAATAGAAAGACAAATAACCAATAGAAAAAAAAGAGAATGTAACCTAGAAAAATCACTAAGTGCAACAACGGAGGCAGTAATCAGCTCTACTCAACAGATACATCTTTTGAGAAGCTATTGTACATTAGGTACCTTGTTATACTCGGGAAACAAGGTTATTAAGATGATATTCTAGTCTTCATGAGCTAACAGTCTGCCATTGAGTTTGAAATAACAATCATGCAATGGCAGCAAGTTTAAATTAATAGAAGCTTAATTTTAAAAATCAAGGCCAAATTATTGTTTTGCATTATGTGATTTAAAAATTCTTCTCTAATATAAGCTGATAAGAAGTTATATTTTCAATTTACCGATAGAGACTCCCACCCCCAAAACCTATTCCTTTGGTAGTTTTCCATACAGGTAGATAAAAATAAGTGAGCATGTTACTAATATCTTTAATAGTGAAAAAAAGTAATATTGTTTACAGATTGTTTTTACTGTCTCATACCCCTTCTTGGGATACAGCCCCTCCCTTCTTCCCTCTTGATTTTTTCCTTGTCTTCTATGAGGAAATTTACCATAAAGGAAAGAGTGGAGTAAGGTAATGGACATTGATGCCAGGCAAAGGAAAAAAAAAAAAAGATAGTAAATGAGAACGAAGATGTAACAAATAAAATCTTTAAACTGTGTTTTTTAGTGTTAATCTGGTAAGAGTATATAAATAAAAATAATTACTTTGTGATGACAATCTTTATTTTCAAATGTTTTCAAGAAAATATGGGAGACCTTATTAAATTCAATTCGAACCAACTCTACTTCGTATTTCTAGGACATTCACTTACCTCCTAATACCAATCTACACATTCCAGGCAATGCACGATTAATGCATAATGCAAGGAAGACTTTAGACTTGGTGTGATAAGCTGGAACCTGTTTTATGAGAAATATTTAGGAGCTGTTTGAAGCTTATATTGATTTGGAGCAACCATTAATGGTATTTTTTCACAAAGTAGAATTAAAATTATAGTGGTGCAATAAAATAATTCCAAACATTTCACTCTTGAGCAGACTTGTAAAAAGGTGACTATTTGCTAGTTTTCCACTCTGTAAATATCCGGGATTGCTTAGGTTTGAATGCTCTAATTCTGTTTCATTTTGTAATTTTTGACTTTTTAAAACTGATAATGGAAAGGGACCACATGGAGCACTCTGTCAAGGTTTCCCGTTTTTGTTGTGGTTTGGTTTGGTTTGGGTTTTTGGGTTTTGTGTTTGTTTGTTTGTTTGTTTGTTTTTGCAGCTGACCAGTGTGAGGATCCAAATCCATAACTTTGGTATTGTCAGGACCATGCATTCCCAAGTGAGCTAACAGACCAGTCCTCTGTTAACTCTACAGACTCTTACCTCAGTTAATAATTAATATTCAATTGATTATTTTGAATAAAATAAATTCTAAACTTTAAGTGAATTAAAACTCCCTGAAGATGATATATTTATTTCATAAGAAAGAAACTTCCAATATTTTATGAAATCATGACACTTCTTTGTTGGAACAGAAACCTAAGAAATCCTGTTTCTCACTTTCCACAAGATATTCCTACATTCTTTTGGAAAATGGTCATGGACTTGGGTTTAAACACTTTCAAGTTGGGTTGATTATGTACTTAAGATATCTTTCTTGATAATGAGACTTCCCACCTCCTAAAAATAGCCTTCCTGTAATTTCCAACTCTTGGTCCTAGTTTAGGGTATGGGATGGTGTGGGAGCATGTATTAGTCAGTTTTGTGTTGCTATAACAGAAATACCTGAGGCTGGGTAATTTATAAAGAATGAAGGTTTATTTGGCTTATGATTCTGGGACAGCTGCATCTGGTGCAGGCCTCAGACTGCTTCTACTCATGGCGGACAGTGTCAGGGAGCCAGCGGTACAAGTAGATCACATGGCAAGAGGAAGCAAGAGAGAGGCAAGAGAGGTGCCAGGGTCTTTTAAACAACCAGCTCTTGCAGGAACTGATAGAGCGAGAACTCATTCATTACTCTCCTCACCTAAGGAGAGCATTAGTTCATCCATGGGGATCCGCACCCATGACTCAAACTGTCGCACTGGGGATCAGATTTCCACATAAGTTCTGAGAGGACAGTACATCCAAACTCCTTCAGAGCTTTACAAAAAAAAAAAAAAAAGATGAATAGAAAAAAAGGTTAAGACTAATTCTCTTTCTGTTCCTGGCTTCTGTCCTCACACATAAGTGGGAGCTAAAAAAAATAAACAAATAAATTAACAAAGAAAGATACAATAATCACAGTAATACATTGGACTCTCAGAAAAAGAGAACAGAACTGAGGCCACCAGAAATGGGAAAAGAGGAGAGGGAGGAGAAGTTAGCAAGAAATTGGTAAAGGACCACAAAAAATGATTGCATTAATGTTCAATATATTAATTATCCTGATTTGAGCATCACATATTGCACACAGGTATTGATATCCAACTCTGTACCCCACAGATATACAATCAACTATGTTTCAAGACATAATTTTTAAAAAAGCTAATTCTGCTTCCCCATGATAGTCCTTCAGACCATAAATTTTCTTTTCGGTAGATTAAACACCTTCAGGTTTTTCTTTTTCTGCTGCTGTTTTTGTTCCTGTGCTATTGTTATTTTACCATTCTTTATATGAGCACATATAAAACCTTACAACTTTTATATCCTCTATTATATGAGTAGTAAGAATTTAATAAATATTTGCTGATTGCTTACCTCCCAAATAAAATTCAAAAATTTTAACCCAGCATCAATGATCCCTTGTAATTTTATCTCAAAATGATTTAATGGCCTTTTTCCTAATTATTTCCTTCATGCCATTCAAGCTGCAGCTAAACAGAGTTTACAATTCTCCTGTCTCTGTTTTAATGCTTTTGTCCACCGTCTTGGAGTACAACCCCACCTTCCTTTCCTCTTGACTGTGTCCTAGTCTATCTATCTTTAAAGAACGGTTCAAATTAGGTCCCATCCTACAGATCTTTTCCTTATCTCTTTTGCTAGAAGAAATCTCTCACTCTTCCAATTTTTTTTTCATGTGACTTTTTTTTTTGTCAATATACAATGTAGTTAGTTATTGTGTCCCATCACCAAAACCTCCCT
>NW_007739367.1:26474-32774 GCF_000696425.1 Galeopterus variegatus | reverse complement strand
TAAACCTTTATACTTGCCTGGAATGCTTTCCTTCAGATATTTACAGATCTCTACCCAGACTGAAATAAATGCTTGAGTTTTTTCCCTTTATTGAACAGTTTTCAGAATAATGAACTGGTGCCCTAGAAACCTCCAGAAATGTCAAATGAATGTTTTTTAAAATAAAAGAATTAAAATGAATTCTCGATATTAAATATGTTCTATGTTTCAAGTTATGATAGTCTTTTTTTTTTTTTTTTGGTGGCTGGCTGGTATGGAGATTCAAACCCTTCGCCTTGGTGTTAATGACACTGCGCTCTAACTAACTGAGCTAACCAGCCAGCCCAAGGTACTCGTTATTGTTTCCAGTGCTGAGGTTGTCTCATCTTTGGCCAGTAGGAGCCCTCTCAAAGGCAATATGAAGTCATTTTGACATGACCCAGCAGTGTTTGATAGCTTTTTTGTGTTTCTGATTTGAAATGTGAATTAAACCTATTTGCTATTTCTGTGCTAAAATAGACTATGAAATCAGATATATCTGGATTTAATGCCAGGATTAACAGTTACAATCTGTGAAACTCTGGGCAAGTTACTTAACTTCTTTGAGTTCGGGGTTCTAATTTAAAGTGATAATGGTAATACTTATTTAGTGGAGTTTTTTGAAAGTTAAATGAGATGCAGTATATAGTGCACCTGGCATATAGTAGACACTTAATAAATTATAGTGCCTATTATTAAAAATAGAGACAAAACCCTGCTATCATGTAGCAAGTTGCGTCATCATTACACTCTCGAAGATGAGGTGGTAAGAACAGAGAAGCTAATAATAATTTACATTTATTGTATGCTTATTATGTGCAAAATACCAAGCTAAGCATTATTGCTTTACTTCAGTTACTCCTCTAAACAATTCTATAAGGCAGGTATTAATATATATTATATATGTACATGTGACATGTAAATACAATTTAATACATTTTAGTATTATTCATATATTATAGATTATGAGTCTGTAGCTTAGAGAGGTTAGCTCACTTAAGTGAACTAGGAAGTGGCAGAATTCAGAATAAAATCCTCTGACCCCAAAGTTTGAATACTTAATCCTTCTGCTGTTATTAATTTCTTCTATTTAGATGTGTTGTATTGTTCTGAAGTAATAGTCTGGATTAAATGATCTTCTAAGTACTCCGAAATTTCCATGGATTATCTTGGCACTTATCATTTACTTACTTTATCTGGCTGCTTTTCTCAAAGTCAGCACTGTATGTTAAGCCACAGCCACCAACTGGAACCAGAACCCAAGAACTACATTGACAGTTTCTTGTGAGGAAGGAGAATCAATGTGAATAATTTAATGCTGGGAGAGGCAAGGACAGAGAGAACGAGAAAAGTAGGCCAGCATTCTCTCTATTTTTACCTTTTATTCATATATCTTTCCTATTCTTAAATCTCTCTCCCTCTTTACCTCCTTCAGTGTGGTATTTCTGTACACACATTTAAAGTGTTTGTTTTTATGTTAAGAACACCCCCTGAAAATAATTATTTTAAAAGTCATTTGGAGTCTTTCACATCTGATGTAGTGGAGGTGTTCTGAAAGTCTTAAACTGCTCCTGGCCATTGCTACTAGTATAGCATTAGATATGCTATGGGCATCGTTGGTTTTTATGGTTAAAAATCTCAAAAAGTCTTCCTATCTTAGAGACTCTTAGATATAATATCATTTTAAAAAGTATTTTAAGGGAGTAAGTTCTATAGTAGGAAGCTGATAAACTAAGAATAATGTAAGAAATTCGAGAGTGATAAGAGAAAATTAAACATATAGAAAAATCTTTGGGACTTATCCCCAAATTTATGCTATGTAACTATTTTACAATAATGAATTGACATTTTAAAAAATTTCATCTATGTCTGTTACAAAGATCTATGCTGCTGTTAAATCACTCTTGAAGAAAAATTTCTCCATCCTGAAATGGAAATGTAAAAGATGAAAATCAACTGTACTTTCCACTGAAGTTCACTTCACTGAAGTGTCAAACTCAAAGTTTGATTTGGACCTTAAAATTGCTAATACATTTATAAACTGAGGATGAGTTCTGAGTAGCAGAAACGCTACTATTTGTCAACTTCAAGTAATATGATAAAGTTATTTTCATTTTGATTAATTTCATAGTTATCCCCTTTCTTGAAGTAAACAAGTTTGCTCATAGAACTTTTCAAAGCTGAAATAATAGCTTATTTCTGAATATAATTTTATAGGAACAATTATGTAGCCTTATTTTCTTTGGTAAATTATGATGATCTCATCTCCCTAATAATTCTGCTTATACCAGTTAATTTCAATCCAATGGAAAAGTATGGAAAAAGGATCCCAGGGGTGCCTGGGCAGGAGCATCATACTTTGACAAGATCTGGAAGAGACTTTTCAAATTGGAGAGTTTCCCAGCCATTTCTACCCATGATCCTACACAACGATGCCCGTCAGTCTCAAACTACTTATCTCATGTGTCCATCCCTTTGCTCTATGTCCATAATCTGTCAGGTGCGAAGTTGTATTTTTGAAGACACTAGTGGAAAGCCAAAGTAAATCTACCTGCAGAATCATCTGGTTAAGAACAATGCCAGCTGGCAAAATCATGTTTCCCTCAAATGTTCTGAGGTCTCGTGGACACAGGTTCTTAATGTCTCAGGGCTACCTTCTGCTTAAGGCCTCGGTCCCTTGTCTCTGCCTCTTTGCTCACAGTCTGTGGCCCTCTGCTGTTATTCCTAGCATGCACCAGTTCTTCCTCTTCCTGGACACTCCTTACCTCATACCCTCAACTGTTTCTCCTCACCATTGTCTCTACCTCAGAATTCTCCTCTCATGGAGTTCTTCCTGCACACCGATGCCTTGCTAAGTCTCTAGAATGTATTGCTTTGATCCTGGCCAACTTTGAAGGCTCTCCATGGAGAACCAAATTAAATCCAAAATCTTCGGTCAGGGCCTTCACAATGTCCACTCACTCCCTGTGAGCCTCCAGTACAAATTCCTTACTCCATCCAATCAGGTCCCTGAAGTCTGTGAAAAGCTAGAAGGCATGGGTCTTTTAGGAGAGCGGTCAGCAAACTTTTTCCATAAAGGGCTGAAGAGTAAATATTTTCAGCTTTGTGGGCCATAAGGTCTCTGTTGCAACTACTCAGCTCTGCCGCTGTGATACTAAAGCAGCTGTCGATAACATACAAACAAATATGTGGCTGTGTTCCAATAAAACCTTATTTATGAACATGAAAGATTTAATTTCATATAATTTTCATGTGCCAGGAACTTTTATTATTTTTTCGACTTTTTTTCAATCACTTACAATTGTAAAAAGCATTGGTAGCTCGTGGGCCATATAAAACAGGTGGCAGGCCAGATTTAACCCACAGACCACACTTTGCCAACCCCTGTTCTAGGAGATCTCTGGCCATGGGCTTTTATCAAGCAAGGCTGAGGACCACAGGGTGACAAGAGCAGCCCCACCTCTCCCCATGGTGGTATTCTTTGTCACCCATTGTCAGTGGTCATCCATATTGGTGTAGCCTCATGTCATGTGAGATACAGACCAGCCCAGCGTCTCTGAGTCTCTAATTGCCTGCTTAGAAGAAGGTGCCCCCACTAACTACCCTTCCTGGAGAAGGTGGAATACCAGTCTATGTGGCTGGAGCACTGGGCAAGGGTCAGAGTGGGTTTTCAGAGGGAAGGCAAGTCTAAACTACAGGTGATGCATATTACTTCCTCCTCTCATTCAGGCCCACTGGAGTCCTGCTAGGAATTAAAACCTCATGACTAAACAGTTCCTTTTCAGCATTTAGGTGGGATGCTTGACTTAGGGGTAGAGGTCGCTGACAGATTTTCTGGCAGTCTTTAGATAGTGTAGGTGGGCATATCCCTAGGTGTAGACACTGAACATGCAGCTTAATGCTGTTAAGAAGCCTGAGAGGCTTTCTGGCTGTCTACTGCCAAAGAGAGGCGCTGCTCACCTTCTGCTTCCCCCCAGTTGCGAGACCCAGAAAACAGCTCTCTATGTCTGTCTTATCTGAAAACCAGATGCGAGCCCTTCTAAAAGAGGAAGTTTGGAGTGTCTCCAGGCTGACAGTGAATTTCCTCAGGAGAAGTGCTAGCAGGAGGGGGACAGCATTGGAAGTGATGGTAAGAGAGTGTGCTGAGTTCTCCATTTCAATTCCAGTCCTTGCTCCTTCAGTTGCATTGTTACCAGTAGAAGGTGATGCCTTTGAGAACAGCCAGGAGTCAAGGGTATAGAACCCAGGGCTGATATTGCTTGCCTATCTGTAGCCACTAGAGGGTACCAGAGCCTGAGCTTAGGGAGCCCAAAAAGGTATCTCCTACTAAGCCTGGAGAATTATTAGCCAGCCAAAATGCAAAGGCAACAGACAGGTGGCTATAGACCATAAGGATGCTTCTCTTTCTGGCCTTAGAAGTATCCAGAGCCTTAGGGTACAACGGATCAGGTGACTTCCTACTTTGTCTGGGGACAATGACTGAGGCTGGGGACTCATGAACATGGGCTAGGAGTGAGAATTGCTTCATGGCTGCAGTGAAACAGGCAAATAAACTCCCCACCTTTACGAATCCTACATTGAAGTCATTAAATAAGTAACAAAGAGTGATGGGAAGTAAAATAAAGAATTAGAATTGGGGTAGAGGTGTAGGGGTTTGGATAGAGAGCAGTCAAGATCATGTTCAGATGAGAGCAGGTTGGGAATAATGGGAAGGTAAAAAATATTCCTTCCAAGCATGCGGTGGGACAAGGACCTGAGCTGAGGCTTAGCCCCAGGGGTCTTACCTACTATGTTCTTTGCCCCTCCCAATGGTAACCACTCCAATTTGCTTTTAGAAATTACTAAAGGCAAAGAGAAAGTATGTGGAGTGTATAAAAAGATAGTTATTTGCTCAGGGGCTGATTAAGAAAACAATATTATATAATTGGCCCAATAGCCTAGAAACCTAGAAACTAGCATAGGTTGTAAAAGATTAATAACAACCTATAGTTTAAATCCAAGAAAATTTAAAACAACATGGGTGGTGGGAGGGAGAGTTAGTTGAGTGCAGAGGGCAACAAAATCTTGTTGTGGTTCTTACATTGTTTAGGAAATATCGATCATGATTAATGATAGACATTGTTTTAAAATAGAATACTAAAATAATAAGAAAAACCATTAAAAAGAGAAATAAACTGTACAATTTTCAAACTACTTGAGAAAAAAATGAAGAAAGAAAACTCAAACTCAATGAATTCATCCAATACAAAAAAAAGGGGGGGGAGGGGATGGAGAGAAGAAATAACTAGAAAGCATGGAAAGTAGAAAAGACAATATAAAATGGCAGGAATAAATTTAATATCACAATGAATGAGTAAAATGTACCTTTTTAAAATACAGACACTTATGTATTAGGTTAAAAATGTCAATCAATGTTTTATAAGGGACACATCTAAAAAAGATGACACAGGGATGTTATAAATAAAAGGATGGGAAAAACTAAACCAGCAAATACTAACAAAAAGAAAGCATGAATAGCTACACAGGCACACCTCGTTTTATTGTGCTTTGCTTTACCGCAATTCCCAGATATGTATTTTTTACAAATTGAAGGTCTGTGGCGACCCTGCATCTAGCAAGTCTATAGGCACCATTTTTCCAACAGCATGTGCTCACTTCGTGTCTCTGTGTCACATTTTGGTAATTCTTGCAATATTTCAAACTTTTAAATTATTATTATATCTGCTATGGTGGTCTGTGATCAGTGATCTTTGATGTTACTATTACAATTGTTTTGGGCTGCCAAGAACTGCACCCATGTAAGACAGTGAACTTAATTGATAAATGTTGTGTGTTCTGACTACTACGCCAATTGGCCGTTCCCCTCTCTCTCTTCCTCCCTTGGACCTCTCTATCGCCTGAGACAAAACAATATTGAAATTAGGCCAGTTAATAACCAATGGCCTCTAAGTGTTAAAGCGAAAGGAAGAGTCGCACATCTTTCACTTTAGATCAAAAGCTACAAGTGATGAAGCCTAGTGAGGAAGGTGTGTCGAAAGCCACAAGATTGGCGGAAAGCTAGGCCTCTTGCACCAGACAGCCAAGTTTGAATACAAAGGAAAAGTTCTTCAAGGAAATTAAGAGTGCTGCTCCAGTGAACATACGAATGATAAGAAAGCGAAACAGTCGTATTGCTGATATGGAGAAGTTAGAGTAGTCTGGATAGAAGATCAAACCAGACACAACATTCCCTTAAGCCAAAGCCTCATCCAGAGCAAGGCCCTAGCTCTTCAGTTCTGTGAA
>NW_007739367.1:14185-25170 GCF_000696425.1 Galeopterus variegatus | reverse complement strand
GGGTTGTGATCCGTTGCCGGTCACGAAAAAAGACAAAAAGGAAAAAAACAAAACAAAACAAAAAAAACAATAAAGTATTTTTTATTTAAGGTGTGTATAAGTATGTGGGGTTTTTTTGCTTGTTTTTTGTTTTTTAGTATAATGCTATTGAACACATGACACATTGCAATATAGTGTAAACATAACTTTTTGTTTTCTTTTGTTTTTATTGAATCATAATTGATTATACATATTTTTGGGGTTCAACATTGATGTGTGTTGAACAAATCAATATTATTAGCATGTATATTATTACAAATTGTACTTATTCTTTATGCCCCTTATTCAATCTGTCCCCATCCCCCTTTCCCTCCCCCCTCTTACTCTGATAAGCTAGATTTCTTCTCTCCTTCTGAAAGAGTGATGGTTACTCTGTTGATTTGTTGCCTAGATGATCTGTCCAGTGTTGAGAGAGGTGTGTTCAGGTCCTCCACTATTATCAGGGAGTAGATGCTTCTTCTGTCACTCTGGAAGGGGCTTTGTGGAGAAAGCCATCTTCTCCTTTTCTTTGGTCTCTGCTGGTGACTCTCCTTGTGTCAAATGCACTAAAGTGGCTGGTGGGCCATCTGCATGGTGTTTGTGGCATCTAGCCGCTTTTGTGGCAGCCCTGGCTATTGTGGTGGTTGTGGGGGGCCACCCACATGGAAGTGGTGTTTTTGGCAAGCTCTTTGCCTGGTTGCAGGAGGAGGGATCTGTCACCAGCTCAATGCCTCAGGACCCCAGGCAGGCCCCTTGGAAATGGTGGTATGCCTGGTTGCAGGGGGAGGGGTCATTCACTGGCTCCATCTGTTTTTATATTCTAAGATGTTGCTGTAGAGCAGTTGGGTGGGAGGGGCAGAGAGGAAGGGGGAAGGAAATGGGCTGGGAGAAAGAGGAAGGAGGGCAGTACGGTTGAGGCCTGTGGCACCCCTGTCATTCCTGTAGGGGAGACCAGGGGACTTCCAGTGGTGGCTTGGTCATTGCTGAGCTGGTCGCAGATGTTGGGGGTGTGTGGCTGAAGCCCTCAGTCCTCCACTGTCCCAACTCAGGAGCCCAGCGTACTTCTTGTGGTAGCTCAGTGGTCGTCACTGGGCTGGTTGTTGGTGCTGGGGAGGTGTGGCCGAGGCCCGAGGACCCAGGCCCCCACTGCCCTGCTTGGGAGCTCAGGGTGCTTCCTTTGGCAGCTTGGTGGTCATTGCTGGGTTGGTTATGGGAGTGAGAGGACATGGCTAAGGCCCCCAGCCCTCCCTGCTCCCTGGCTTGGTGGGCCAGGGGGCTTCTGATCCTTCTAGGTTTTATAGGTGTTCTTTGGTGAAGTGAGATCTTTACTAGTTAATATCAAACTTTATCTCTGGTTTGTGGGTATTTTGTTTTTTTCTTTCAGTTTGGTGTTGGATTATTTGCTGTTCCTACCACTTAAACTCTCCACTGGAACTCATTTTTTGTCCTTTGCTTACTTTTAAAATGGCAGAACTTCCTGTGGGGACCAGCACTTGAGCTCTGTGGTTGAGCTAAATTATTGCTTTGCTACTGATTCCCTGGGGAAGGCTTTTCGTGCAGCTCAGGTTTTAATGGTTGACATTGTAGGTACTTCCGTGTCTCCTGAGGTCCAGTACATCTGGGTTGTGTAGAAACTCCGGTCTGGGCCTGAGACTTTTCAGCAAACTGCACCCCCTGCAGTTCTATATTCCTGACCAGTCTCCACAGAGTGGTCCTATGCTGACTGGAGGGCAGATCAGCTGTCCTTGCCATGTCCCAATGCTCCCCTGGTGGCCTGTCTCCCCACTGCCTGTGCTCCAAACACTTCTCCTGGGATGGGCTGTGTGCTTGTTCCCTGCGATGACTCACCCACCTCTGAGTGGCTCCTTTTTTCTGTTGTTTGGCTGCTCATTCCTACGTGGGTCCATAGGACTATGTTAGTAGTCTTGCTGTTCTGAGGGCCACCAGGGCCCTCTTCTCCCCTGCAGCCTTCAAGTAACTTCACAGGGAGGGCAAAGCTGTGGCTTTTGCCAGCTCCTACTCCACGTGCTCACTAGGGCTAGGCTTGAATTGGTTGGGATTCGAAATGGTGGGAGTGATTCTTTCTTTCTCTCATTGTGGCTTCTCCTGCCTTCATGAAGTCCATAGGTCTCTTCTCTCCTTCCCCTGAGCTCCAGCAGCCCCAGCTTGGCTGTTGTTGCTTTTTTATAGTTGTAAATTGGTTGATTTGTGGGAGAGAGTGATGCTGGGGACCATGTATTCCACCATCTTGACTGGAAGCTAAACATAACTTTTATATGCACAGGGAAACCAAAAATTTGTGTGACTTGCTTTATTGTTATATTCGCTTTATTGCAGTGGTCTGGAACCGAACCCGCAATGTCTCTGAGGTATGCCTGTATAGATGTAAAAGCATGTTGAACTGGCTTCTGTATCTCATATTTGGTTGCAGTCCCAAATGCTAAATACAATGCAATGGGTACCAAATACACCATTGCTGTGGTTTGAGTGTTTCTGCCTCGCTAAATTCATGTTGAAATTTAATTGTTATTTTAATAATATGAAAAGGTGGGACCTTTAAGAGGTGATTAGGCCTGGAGGGCTCTACCCTCATGAATAGATGAATGTGGTTATCATGGGAGTGGGTTCGTCATAAGATGATGAGTGCAGCCCCTTTCTCTCTCTTTCTCTCTCACCCTCTCTCTGCCCTTCCACCATGGGATGACACAGCAAGAAGGCCCTCAACAGATGCTGGCCCCCTTGATCTCAGGCTTCCCAGCCTTCAGAACTGTGAGCCAATAGATTTCTGTTTATTATAAATTACCTAGTCTATGGTGTTCTATTATAGCAGCACAAAACAGATCAAGACACCTGCATAAAGAAAGCTATCAGACTCTCCAAGCAGGGTATGCTAAGAAATGGCAAGACTGTTTCTGTAGCTTTTAAAAGAGTAGGGAAGTGAAAGAGAGAGAGTTGTAGAGAGTTGTTGGGATGTAGAGTTTGTAGAGAGTTGTTGGGATGCTGTGTGCTTTTTCCATTGCCATGGGGAAAGGGGAGAGTGTGATTCCCCTTCACCTCTTGCCAAGCGAGGAAGGCTTCATTTAGAGAGTTTGATTTGTGTCCCTGGAATTAGGAGAGCATATGGGTTGTACCAGCTTTGGCAAGACTGGTTTGAAACAGCAGAGGAGAGGCAAGGCTACTTAGTAAGTGAGACATAGTTGTTGATGGCACATGACAGCTGGGGCAGTGCATATGTTTCCTGTGCACCAAAAATGAACCACATGGGGTGGGGAGCTGTCCTGAAGTCTAAAAAAGGAATCTTCCCTCAAAGCATTGCCAAGAGGGATGATGGTACCCAGCTCAATGGTAATATACTGGAGCCCAGGGCTGAGGGAAGAGTGGAAAGCAGACAACTGATATCTGGGGATCATCAGTGAGACGTTTCCACTGGGGATATCTGAGAAACCCACAAAATTGCTACTCAAGAGAAAGAGTCACCTTGGATCATTCAGATCACAATAACACCAGTAGATGATACCATGTCCCTTTCCTCCAGACCCAACCCTGAAGGAAGGAGGTGAGCAAAGGAGAGGAGAGTTGACCAGATCCCTCTGCCACATTGCAGACTTCCGTGACTGCAGCACACTGAAGCCTGCAGCATGGAGAAACTGAGTACAATGGAATTTGGAGTTCTCATTATCACACTGGATTGGGTCTTTAAATGTCAAAACAGAAGGGCAACTTATAAGTTATCTAAGAGTGACCTGAAAAACTATGAGACTTAGACAAGAGTTCATCCAAGGGTAGGAAATATACTCTTTGACAGAGTAAGTGTACTAAGGAGGAGTGGAATATAATAAATTTATTTATAGTCGTATCCTACTAAGCTCAGCTCAATCAATATAGCTGTTGCATTAAAATCAGATGAGTTTTGAATCACGGTGAAAAGTATTAAATCAAACCAGGGGGATATATTTTACTGATGAAGCGAAGACCTCTATACCAGTGTTACTCTTTCCTTTATCCCTCCCTGCTGTCTTTCCATCGGTCCACTTAGGAGATTTTCCTTTCTTTTTCCTCCTTGAGTTTTTGATTTGCCTCATACTCCACATTCTATAACATGCCATGGACTCCAGCTCCCCTCTTCTGTCTCCTGTGGTCAGAGGTCCCTTTATCCACAAAATTAAAGTGTGACTTTATCAATTCCTTGCTATGTGACCTCGAGGAAATTACCCATCCTCATCACATTTCAACTGATCATGTGTTAAGTGCAGATAAAAATTTCTGCCTTGAAGATTAAATAAAATAATGCTTGTAAATTACTTAGCATATGCGGCACATAACAGTAATTGGTAATTATCAGTGAAGCAAGGTTAGTGATAAGAGAACTCTACCTAGTCATTTCATCTACTTTTAAGAGCAGAAAATGAGCCTTCCCTGTGGTATGTTCCAATCTAGCATATATACAAGTTCAGGATATATTGCCTGATGGTGGTGATTATACTGACAATGAAATGGTAACAATAGCAGTAACGATTATGACAATAGGATACCCCAAAATTGTAACAACCAGAAGCAAGTGGCCTAGGACAAATACCGGTGTGGGTAGTGTGGCCTAGTAGATCATTGCTAGGAATTCAGAGTAGGAAGCAGATCATGTTGAGATACTGTAACTGGAGACGCGGGTGGCTCAAGTCCAGCATAAATCCCATGCAGCCTCCAGAACAAAACCAAATACACAAATAGTGGTGGAGGTTAGTCAGAGAATATTTGATAAATATCTTCTGTGTGTAACATTCAGATAGATACTGCAGATCACATTCAGTATTTTCAGTTGTTCCTGTACATAGAATAGTGTGCCATCATATTTAAATATGAAGAAAAGCAATAAATCTGTTTAATCTAACCTCAGCACCATCACATAATGTCAGAAACATTAAAAGGAAATGCAAATATCTAAAGGCTAAGGGAATTGTAATTTGGAGTACGCAATGGGTTCTATAAAACAAATTGCTTCTGACAAAACCAATTGCAGTTTCGATAGAATTATGAAATCACTGTCTTATGGGATGGCAGTTATCTTTGAACATTATCAAATCATTTGCCAATTCCTCATGCAATTCTAAATAATTCAGATTAGACTTCAACATGAGCAATCACAAAATGAAACGATTCAATGAAAACTAGCTGAGGGTCTATAGATACAGAGGTTATGGTAATAACAATATGTGAAGCTCCAAATGGGGCTTGAGTGGATTGCTTTCCATGTTTAATATCTTGATTAATAGAGTGGGTGATGGGGTAGCAGTATAAAATTTTGCATTAGATCCTTTTCAGGACAGTCTTTGAATACAAAGAAAAAAGGACAATGGGAATAGAAACCCAGAGAAATTAAAAATTGTAACAAGAAATAAAAAGCTGATCTTTAGGTTGTAATATTCAATGTAAATTATGTAGTATAAAGTATTCTGATTCATAGGGATTATTAAGAATATCTGGTGATGCCTAAGGAGCAATTGGATAATGGCAGGCAGAACATTTGAAATAAATTCATGATAACAGTTTCTCTTTGCATTGTAACCCTCTCATCAAAAAAGAGTTCAAGTAGATGTCCGTATACTCTGTAAAACAGGGAAAACTAGGACCTAGGGGTTGAAATATTAACTGAATGATAATAGGGTTATAACTTGTAAATAATGGCTGTGTATAAGTTCATTGAGAAAATTGGACTTAACTTTCTGAAAGGCTAGGCTTTCTTCCTATTTATTTATATTAATAGCAACTTAAAAACTAAATATGAGAGATAGTGGATTGAAATTGAGTGCAGGAACATTTGGGGGGGAAATATTAGGAAAATAAAATACAGTAAATGCAGGGTCTAGATGGTTAAACAGCCCTCTGAGATATCGAGTTCTATAAACTTTAGATATATGTCATTACAGATGAAGTTGAGAAAATGTACTTGTAACTTAGAAATGGAATAAATGTGTGCTAATAGATCAATATCACTCATCAAAATTGTCATTGATTACATTAGAATTTTTGAGCTGGAAAAGACCTTAGAGACCTGCATTTTATAGATAAGCAAACTGAAACTGAGTGATTCAGTAACCCATTCAGAATGACACAGGCATTCTGCAGCAGGGCCTGTTTTCTGCTCCAGTGCTCATTCCACTCTGCCACAAGTGGCCACTGGGTAAATGATATAAATGCTATGGCTCTCCTTGTTAAAAATCTGGTTGAGAGCTTAAATACTCTGCAGCCAAGCTACTGGGTTCAAATTACGGCTCTAGTATTTTCTAGTATGCTAATCTTAACCTCTCTCTCTGTTTCCTAATTTGTAAAATGGAGATAATAGTGGCATTTGCTTTACAGTGTTGTTGAAAGGGTTAAATTAGTTAATATGTGTAAATTGCCTAGAACTGTTACCGGCACATGGTAAATATTAAATAAACACTATTACTGTATCTGTGATTGGTAGTCTAGATTTCATGCTGCTAAATTTAATATAAAATATCATAGAGGTTTTTGAGAAGCTTTCCTGGAATTTACGAAACAAGGAAGAATTTATTTCCCAATAAATAAATAACAACTGTGTCCTTTTCTATGTCCTGAATATGATAAGGAGTCTCTACTCTTACAAGTTTTTTCCTGCGTTATTTTAGTTGGGAGAAGATCATAAAGAGATATCCTTAAAGTTATTTATGAGAAACTTTTTATATTTTCTTTGTAGTTTTAATGAAATACCTGTGAAGCTACTCTATAATCATCATTGCCCAAGTCAGATGCATTCTAAGGTCAGTTTTCAGAACCAAATGGAGAATTGGAAATATATACATACATGTATATGAAGGCACTTCAAAAAGCTAGTGGAAAAATAGATTTAAAAGATAATAGAAATCTTTCCATAAACTTTCTGAAGGCCCTGTGTGTGTGTGTGTGTGTGTGTGTGTGTATATGAATATACAAGGGTCTTCAAAAAGTTCATGGAAAGTGCCTACAATGAAAAAAATGCATGTACTTCAAAGTTTGTTTGCATCAAAATAAACTCATGCTAGTTATAACATGTCTGGACAGGATCTAATTTGAGGCACTAAGAAGGATAAGACATCCTTCCAAAGAGCCCCTACCAGAGCAACATGAATTCTGCTAAGGTTGAAGCAACAACAAACATCAAATTTATGGTAAAGCTTTGGTAGAAGAATGGTGAAATCATTGATGATCTACAAAAAGTTTAGAGGGACAATGTCCCCAAAGAAATCAGCAGCTTACAAATCCATAACTCATTTTAAGAAGGAACAGGACAATGTTGAAGATGATGCTCACAGCAGCAGACGATCACAACTTGATAGGAAAAAATTAATCTTGTTCATGCCCTAATTGAAGGACAATTAACTGCAGAAACAATAGCTGACACCATAGACATCTCAATTGGTTCAGCTTACACAATTCTGACTAGAAGATTACAGTTGAGCAAACTTTCTGTTTGATGGGTGCCAAAACTGTTGCACCCAGGTCAGCTGCAGGCAAGAGCAGAGCTTTTAATGAAAATTTTAAACAAGTGGGATCATGATCCTGAAGTATTCTTCAAAGAATTATAACAGGGGGTGAAACATGGCTTTACCAGAACAAACCTGAAGAAACCCTACTGCTGCTGGAGGCTGCTGCTGCTAGTGCCCCCTGGACCCTCTGCAAGGCCACTGCCACTGCTGGACCTGTAAGCTGCTGGACCTGTAAGCTACCGGACCTGTAAGCTGCTACTGCTGAGGAAGCTGAGGACTGAGCTCGTGTCATGTGCCAACAGCTCCTGGAATCTTTCCCAATACCTAGTATGGACCTGCATGTGAAGGGTCTGGGGACCCAGTCTGGTGTGTGAGGGGTCTGGTGACCTAGTCTATACAATGGGTTTGAAGGGTCTGAGCTCTAGCTCTGACAATATAAATGGAAACTTAGGATAACTAAAATAATAACTAAAATAATGAAACATTTTGGCTTTAGTTATGATTTGCCTTACTTGACACTATGCAATTTCTCTAGTGGTATGCTGGATCCAGCTTGTACCACATGGAGAGAATGGATTGTGAACATCTGTTCTCAACTCCAAGTTCTGTCAGACAACATTAATAGCTTGAAATTTGTCATTGTGAGAGTATTTACACCACGGTAATCAGCAGATGATACAAATAATATAAATCAGGCCCCTACCCGCCACCAAGCTAGTTGTTAAGCATTTACCAGCACACTTCTACCCCTCTCACTTTTTCCCTCCCATATTATTTTGAAGTAAATCCCAGAAATAATATCATTTCATTTGTAAATATTTCAGTATGTAGCCCCAAAATAAAAGAGCTCTTTTTATTTAAACACAATCACAGTACCATTTAAAAATCAACAATAATTATTTAATATCAGATGACCAGTGATCACATTTCTAGTTCTCTCTCTCTTTCTGTGTCTTTGAATTAGAATACATATCAGATCCTTTCAGTGTTACTGGTTGATATGTTTCTTAACTCTCTTTTAATCTATAGGTTTCACCTCTGTTTTAGTCTGTTTTTGTTGCTTATAACAAAATACTTGAAACTGGGTGATTTATAAAGAAAACTAAATTTATTGTGTACAGTTTCTGAGGTTGGGAAGTCCAAAGTCCACCTGGTGGTGACAACAGTGACCCAGGGGTCTCACACTGCAAGATGGTGGAAGCAGAGAGATCAGAGAGAGAGAGACAGACTCTCCTCTTCTTTTAAAGCCCTCAGAACCACGCCCTGATCACCACTTTTAATCCACTCACTACCTCGTGGACCTACAATCTAATCACCTCTTCAAGGCTCCACCTTTTAACTACTATAACAGGATTTCCCACCCTCTTAACAGTCACAGTGGGGGCTAAGTTTCTAATACATAAGACTTGGGAACACAATCCAAGCTTCTGTGAGTTCTGAGGGGACATAATTCAATCCACTACAACCTCCATCTTCTTTCTTTTTTCATTTGCACTTTGTTGAGGAAACCAGTTTGTTTCTGTGATTATTCCCTGTAGTGTGGATTTCGCTGATTGAATTCCTATTAAACAAGTCTTTTTTTTTTTTTTTTTTCCCTTTTTGTCTTTTTTACTGACCGGTAACGGGATCGCAACCCTCGGTGTCGCGCCCGTACCGGGGACTGGCAACGGGATCACAACCCTCGGTGTTGCGCCCGCACCGTGCTCAGCCAGTGAGCGGGAACCGGTCTCCACATGGGATCTGAACCCTCGGCGGGAGCGCCGAAGCGGCACACTCTCCAGTGCGCCACCGGGCCAGCCCCCTATTAAACAAGTCTTAAACGGACTCAGGTTCAATTTTTTGTTTTGGCCAGACTACTTTGTTCTTTTGTTAAGAGACACCTAATATTTTGTTTTCTCTAGTTTGGTGATATTTTTACCTGTTGATGATTGTTTTCTAATTCATTATTTCATTAGGGGTTACAAAGTGCTGATGTTCTCATTCAAATTCATTGTAGAATATTTCTGTAAAGAGATATATTCCCTCATCTTCTACTTTATAACCCAGTGGTAGTTTATGTAAGAAAGGCAGATAAGTGCTTGAATTCTTCTCCTTTATTTACCAGTTTTAAAAATAATGAGTTGGTTCACTTGCATGTCTTAAATCAGTCAGCCCTCTTTTTCTTCCTTTTCTTTTAAAATATTTTTATGAACTTATGAATTTAAACACATCAAATGGGAGAATGTAAATATTTTACTTAATTATAAAGCAAAATGAAATTTAAACAGAATCTCTTAAAAAATGATATGAAACAAATGAACCTAAATGTGTATCACACAGTCGATGGCAGAACTACACAGAGCAGAGTAATTTCAAATGACTTTAAAACGTACATATTTCAGTCCACTGCGGTTATTATTCTGATTGAGCCTTAAGTTACCTTCCCTTTGGTTAGTGGGAGTCTCTTTAAGTTGACTTTTGAGTCCTTCTGATGTGACTGCAATTGCCTTTGAGGATTTCCTTGCAATCTTGTATATTTTCTGCCTCAGACCTGGGATTAACTATTTTTTCTAGGAGCCCTGTTTCCTTTTAGTGGGAAATTGTATTTGGAGAACAAAATCTGGGTGGCCTATTTAGAGAACAGAGCTAAAAAAATGTTTTATTTTGTGTTTTCTTTTAGAGGTAAAATAAATTATTAGTTCATACTGATACTTCAGATTCAAGATCAGAGTGTTTGCTGTGGATTGAATGTCCCCCCCTGCCCCCCACAAACTCACTGAAGCTTAAAATGTGTCCCCCAAAGTTCTAGGTATTGGAAACTTGGCCCCCAGTGTGACAGTGTTGAGAGAACGGGGAATCCTATTGTAATGACTGAAAGGTGGGGCTTTGGGAAGGTGATTGGATTGTAAAGGCCATGCCCTAGTCCACGGGCATGGTTCTGGGGGCTTTAAAAGGACAGTACATAAAAGTCTCACTCTCTCTCTGCTCTGCCATTTTCTGCCATGTGAGACCACTGTGTTGCTGTAAAGCCACCACCAAGAAAAACCCTCACTAAATGTGTCGCCTGGACTTTGGACTTTCCAGCCTCTATAACTGTAAACAATAAATTTCATTTTCTTATAAATCACCCAGTTCCAGGTATTTTTGTTATAAGCAACAGAAAAGGACTAATACAATGTTTTTACATAAACTCTTCTATATTTTATCTGTATCATCTTTTTCCTATGCCAAAGATCCTGTTTATCAATGATGGTGAGAATAATAGAATTAAAAATATTGAAAATATCCAATAATTACTCATTTGCTTTATCACATGTGAAAGTCTCTGAATGGCAATACCTGCACTACTGCCAACAATATGATCACTAAAAAGAGTTTGAGGTTTTATTTTATTTACTTTTTTTTTTTTTTTGTCTTTTGTCTTTTTCCGTGTCCGGCAATGGATCGCAACCCTCAGTGTTGCCCCCGTACCGGACCGGGGACCGGCAACGGGATCGCAACCCTCGG
>NW_007739367.1:12235-13311 GCF_000696425.1 Galeopterus variegatus | reverse complement strand
GGGAGCGCCGCCACGCTTCCCAAGCGGCGCACTTATCCAGTGCGCCACTGGGCCGGCCCTTTTATTTACTTTTTAAACATCTTTTTATGAGCTATATGAGATCACATCAAAAAGTTTGTGAAATATTCACATTATCTTTTAATTCTATTTTTCCACAAACTTTTTGAAGTAACAGCTGTTTAAAAGAGAAAGAAACTTTCCAAGGAATGTTTAGATAATTTTAAAATAAAAATTCCATTTGAGCTATACAGTCAAGTGTGCTTTGAAGTCATTTAGAATTATTCTGCTCTGTGTAGATTTACCATCAACTGGATACATGTTTAGGTTCATTTGTTTCGAATCATTTTTAAGAGATTTTATTTAGATTTTATTTTGTTTTACAGTTACGTAAAATATTTACATTTTCCAAGTCAAATCTATAAAGCAAGGTGTACGCTAAGAAGTCTAACTTACCCTATTTCCTATTTCTTCCCTAGATAACCACTTAAAAATTTTTTATGGTTTATCTTTTTAATATAAGCAAGTACATATATATTTATATGATTCTTTCCTTAAATAAGAAGTAGTATGCCATACACACTTCGCCCCTACTTTGCTTTTATTTACTAAAAACTATAATCCAAAGATGACTCCATAGCAATAAATAGTGATACTCTTTCTTCCTTTCTACAGTAGCAAAGTAACACTTCATGTTGGCATACTATATCAGTGGTTCTCAAAGTGTGGTACCTGGATCAGCAGCATCACTATCACCTGGGAACCTGTTAAAAATGCAAATTTTCAGGCCCCACTCAAGAGTGACTGAATCAGAAACTCTGGGCTTGGGCCCAGCCACTCATGTGTTAAGAAGGTCTCTAAGTGATTCTGATGCACTGAAAGTTTGAGAATCACTGGACTATAGTGTATTCCATCACTCCCCTCTGGATGAACATTAGGATTATTTTCAGTCTTTTTCTATTACAAACAACTTTGTATTCCTTGTACATATATCTGTTCATTTTGCCAGTGATTCTCTGAGATAGATTCCTAGATATGGAATTCTTGGGTAAAGGAAAAATTCATATGTAATTTTGCTA
>NW_007739367.1:8239-11641 GCF_000696425.1 Galeopterus variegatus | reverse complement strand
TGAGATAGATTCCTAGATATGGAATTCTTGGGTAAAGGAAAAATTCATATGTAATTTTGCTAGACATTGCCATATATGGGTGTTCCTATTTTCCTTGGCCTTTCCAAAAGATTACTTCGTCAAATGTTTGCATATTTACCTATGTGAGAGTGAGAAGTGGCATATCAGCAAAGTTTCCATTTGCATTCTCTTATGGTTGAGAAATATTTGCATTTTTTTCTGGACTCTAGTCCATTTTTCTATGTGGTTAATGGCACGTTTCTTCCCTATTTTAAGAAGCTCTTTACATATTAGGGACATTAATTTTTTGAGTGATATACTTGTGTGTTGCAAACATTTTCTCACAATTTGTCATTTTATTTTTACGTTGCTTATAGTGTTTCTTCCCTAGCAAAAATTTTTTTATTTTTATGTAACCAAATTTTCTCAGTTTATACCCTAATTTATTGAGCCTGATTACTTTTCAGTTTGGGCCCATCCTGAATGTCTCTGAAGGTCTTGAAGGGAGAGAAGTTTTTCCCAGGATAACCCTTTGGTGAGAAAGTTTAACCAAGGGGTCCTAAAGAGAAAATAAATCAACGCTGTTGGAGTATGGAATTTAGTGCAACATTCTTAAATGCTGCTGATAGTCTCTGGAACTTCTTCATGATTGTTAACAGGTGTTCAATGGTGTTGGCTGGGAAAAAGTTCAAGCTGGGCCCATTAAATTCTCTCTAGGCTGTGGTCTTATTCTTTTCTTGGCTTCTAAACAAATTGGTGCATTAATGCAGTTTTTATAAAGCATTGATGCCTCACACTGTGCTTATTTGTAAAGCAACTCATGTAATAAAAATAGATAGACTCCTAACACATTGGAAGCCTCTGGAAATGGTGAAAAGTGGATTATACTCACTCCCCTGGAGTGAACTAATTAAGAGAATTCAATGAAAATTCTGTTACCAATTTAGATATTCTGCTTTCATCTCCTCACATATATCTACAGGTGCACAGCAATCATCATGTGACTCATATAGCTCCACTGGCTCTTTTGTGGTGATCCCTAACTCAGTTTCAATGAGTTTTGTAATATAGAGGTTGCAATTTCTTTTTATGGAGATTATGTGCGTGAACTCAAAAGAAGGAGAGATTTTATTCTGGAATTTAATTTCTATCTAATTTCCTTTTTTTTTTGGCAGTTTCAGAAATATGGATGACTACAAGCCCTTGACATAAACATTAATAGTATCATCTTATATTTGTTTTATGATTTTCAAATTTGAAAGACATTTTCACATAAATGATATTACTTGAGCCTCACAATAACTCCCTGAGGTAGACGGGGCTTTGTATCCTTATATCATGTATTAGATAATGCTGAAATTTTAAATGACTTGCTCAATGACACATAGCTAAAAAGGAGAGAAGTCAGGGCTTGTACTAGGTCTTCTAGCTACAGCTACAGGGTTCTTTGTAGTTGCGTTCATCCCTTTGCTGAAGCAAGTTCAGTATACCAGTTTTTTTAAAAATAAGAAATTGTTTGAATTGTATTAATTCTCACATTATATTAGAGAGGAAAAGAAAGAAGCAAACTCTATTTTGTAGTAATATTCCTTACAGATACTGTAAAAGAGTTTTATGATTATAAAAGATAAGAACTGTGGATATAATGCAGTCAACTGTTGCCCTACAGAGAGAAAACACAGGTCTGTGATGGTTAAATGATTTGTCTAAAGTCATGTCACATGTCATCGGTGCAGCCAGATTTCTATAGGTTGAGGGGACAGGAAAGGTGACTGCTGGAGCAACTACAGGTGGAGAAGTGCATTGTCCAAGCAGCACAGCTGGTTTCTTCTAGATGAGAAGTATAAGAGTTCTGAGAGCTAAACAAAGCCCAATTATAAAGGAATTGGGGAGATATGTAGCTGTTATCTAAAAGGTCTTTTCAGTTGTAGAAATGTTTTTTTTTAAATATTCAACACTTATTGTGGAGTCACCATATGCCTTGGGGTTTAGAGGCATCTCAAATGCATAGGAAGGACACTGGCCAGAGCAAGATAGGTTAGCAGAACTCCAGGCACTCAGCTAATCTGAAGGTCAGGACTCCAACCAGTGGGGAAATAAATTAGCAAAACAGGACAATGGAGCTGGCCCCCAAAAAGAGTCTCAGTCCTGGGAAATTGGGCCCTTGGGGTAAGGAAAGCTGTGACTCAGGTCATCATTGAAGCTCAGTGTCATCACGAGGACCCTCAATCCTGGGTCTTACAGCCAACAAAGGAGACTGAGAATACAGAAAATGTAGTAGTCAACGTAAACAACAGCTTCCTTAGTACCTCAGATGCAGGCATATAACCCACTAATCACCAGTTACATGACTCCAAGGGAGACTTTGATTTGGAAGTGAGCAATAACAGAAAATGAGTTCTGCACGGTACTTGCATTTTGCCGGTATGGCGGCAGCAGCAGTTGCAGGGTAGTTTTTGATACCAAAGTAGCAGCAGCGGTGGTTTAAGTGAAGATGAATTCCTGGCCTTTATGAACATTTTGAGCTACCCTCATACTATCTGGGTGAAGCAGCAACAGTGGTGGCGGTTTTCTATTGCACCTGTTCTTTGGGTGATTAAGGGCACTGTTCCTAGAAATGTAGTCTCAGATCTCAACTCTTCCCCTCACTTTGTGAACTATATTCTCTAAGGAATTCATTTTCTATTTAAACTAATCAGAAGGGACTCTGTTGTTTGCAACTAAAACTCCTGGTTTTTGTCTCTGGCCTTTGTTGAACTGGGGCCCAAGAATGGGCTAAGGCTGGGAGTGTGGAGATAAGAAAGACCAGGAAGAAGGCAGAGCCTGAAAAAGCAAGGCAATTCACAGTGAAAAACTGTGCACAAAATGAACTTCTGTTAAGGTCCACAATTAGAAATCAATATTTAGCCATTTTACTAAAATTCTTTTGAATAAAATTTAAAATGCAAAAGCATATCATTTTTGGAGCTCGGTTCTTAATATGCAATGTGGCTGGGAGAATGATAAATATTTATAGGATACTTCAGTTTCTTGACTGAAAAGATATCTGAATGCAAAGCATTATGTATGCATATTTTATATAAACACAAACATAAATATTTTTGGTGAAAACACTGACTAAATTCTACATAAAGAAATCTACATGAAGAAAACAGACTTTTGGTTAAAAATCAACTTAAAGGTTAAACACTGGCTATTTTACTTAAAGTTTCACCCATGCTGAACACACTTCACTTTATGAGAGATACTATGCTATGCAATCCAAGACATTTGGATTCATCATCATAATTTTTTTTTTAATTCAATTTTTTTTACATTTATTTTTGTGGGGTACAATGTGTTGTTTCAATACACGTACATCTTGCACAATGATTCATTTAGGGTAGATACCACAGTTTTGTC